>NW_026294391.1:9546317-9621317 GCF_007827085.1 Peromyscus californicus insignis
CAGTGCTTATCTGGCTTAATCACTTCCCAAAGGCCCCACCCACTAATCCTGCTACACCATGAGTGACAGTTTCAACATAGGGTATGAGGAGAGACAAATCCTCAGGATATAGCATACACCACGTGTCTCCTTATGCAAGGTGGGGGACTCTTCCAGGAGATAGCAGACAGACAGTCCCTCAGCCTTCAGGCGGCTCACTTACCTAATAGTAGGCCTCCTTTCTCGGGATGAAATGAAGTTCTGGGGCCCTAGCTGTGCACACAGTGATAGGAGGAAGCTGCAAGTGGTCAAGCAATATGACGTGATCCCCAAAAGCTTGGCTGGAGGGGGAAGAGTACGGCTTTACTCAAATCGATGTTTGAAGTTGAGTGACCTTCACAAAGACAGCTTGGTTGTCTAGAAGTACTTGGCCCTGAGCTCTGGCAGAAGCTTACTGGAGAAAGAACTGGAGAATTCCAATAAGGCAGAGGGCCTAAGGACGATGGGACAGGAGCTTCTGACTGAGGAGTAACATACACTGGGACCAGTGTGGAAGATGACTCTGCCTCATGTGAGTCCCTCCCTGGAATGATACTAGCCCCAGCAGTCTTGGCATGGGAATTGCATTGATGTCAATCCTCCCCTCCCCCCAGGAAGTATTTGAGTAAGAGCAACTTGTGTGCTCAGTGATCTTAGATAGCTTAGGAGGGGAAGATGTGCAAAGAGGGGAAGTTGGGACATTCTGTCAAACAAGTGACCATTGTGGGTGACCCACAATCCAACAGTGGGGACTGAAAGAGCAGATACAGAGTTCATGCCTTGCAGCTCTCTCACTCGTGGGGCAAGGGGAGTGAGGGGTGCCCAGAAGTCCTTGGCATGTCTGGCTTGCCAAATGGGTAGGCACGACATGTTTCGGCCACAGAAGTCCTGAGGAATAGTTACAGGTACTGTCACCTTTGAATTCAGATCCCGTGCTCTGGCAAGGAGAACATGGGGAAAGAGAGGCAGGATGTATGTAGTCTTGCTCCCAAACCCTCTAGCTTGTTTCTAGTTTTGCCCATTTGCTATTTACTGAACTCTCTGCCTTACACTCTTAATTCCGTGTCAATGACCCTTCCATAAGCTTCTCTACACAGTATTCAAAGCCCTTTATTTCAGGGCAATGAAATGTGGGAGTTGACATTGCCAAACCTGATATGGACTCTGTTGGAAGCATGGTTTTATCACTACTGATCTGTATGGCTGGGGGAAAGCCCGCTACTTAATTGCTCTGTGCCTCAGTTTACACATCTGGAATAGGGATACTGAGAGCATAGTGTCATAAGGGTGCAATGAAATATATTTCAACCAATGCTGGGCACTTGGCAGTTATGAGGTAGGTGGTAGCTTACACTGTTCTTTCTGTCTTTGGTTGTCTCCCAACTGGGGATTTCATAGGCAGTTCTCAACAGCCAGGCTCACCTGCAGCCAGCCCTGGCAGCCTCCACGTTCTGATACATTCCCTGTATTCTAATGGCTTCCCTGAGTTCCAGTGGATTTTTCATCCTCTGAGGCTTTGACCACATGCGTCAAAGGCTGCGTACAGGCTGCTGTCTCTTAGCTTATGAACATGCCATAGGCTCTGTGGAAGGTTTTTGCCCACCCATTCAACTGCTTTTCCACCTTCAGCCCTTTCTCCAGGCAAGCCTTCCTGCCCTGAGCTTTGAGGCTGAGCCCTATTCTGTCAGTTCCCTCATACATGACCCAGCAAGCCTTGAGGGCTGAATCCCATGGTTGTTACGGGAGTCAGTGAAGTGAGTTTTGTTGGGAGAGCTCAGCAGAGACAGTGTGGTCAAGAACAGTGGCTGCTTGACTATGGGAGAGTCTTACCCAGTGCAGAGCCTCCATCCACAGCTCAGCCCCACAGTGTGGTCTCAAGAAATTAGCTGTGCAGTACTACTGCCGATTCTAAATAAACACCTTTGCAGATAGCATAAGCGGATTTTGTTTTCTGTAGCTAGCTGGCCACTGACTCTTACACTGTCCCTGCCTCCATCAGAAGGAGGATGGTGCCCGGTACATGATTGGTACTTAATATGAATGAGGAAATTATCTAAAGGATCAAAGTATTTACCTACAACATGAAGACTGTCCTCGAGATACTTTTCAGCAAGTTTAAGGCCACCATAAAAGTCCTTGGGCCCTTTAGCTCTGTTCTGTTCTAACCATAAATGAACTCTTGATAGATGTTGGTACTTACCTGAATGTTGCCTTGCTTTGTTTCTTCAAGTTAAGGTGCTGGGGTCCCTTGGCCTTTTTTGGACACCTGTTCTCACTTTGAGAGATGTAAAGAAGTAGAAACTGTCCAGTCTCTACCATTCGGATGTGACTGATGCCTGGGGTTGCCAGATATTGCCAACAGAGCTCCCCACCTCTCCCTCCTCACTACCACAGCAGCTGACTTCCTCAGCATGATGGTTCATTCATGTATCAACTCGACCAGACTATGGACTGCCCCGAGAGATGAGGCTTGTTGTTCCAGGGCGTGTTTCGAAGGATGCTGCTGGAAGAGAAGAAACTGGCCCTTGGGTTGGTGAACCGAGTACAGCAGTGGAGCCTCCCTAAAGTGAGTGGGCACCATCTCATCCACTGAGGACTTGAAGAATACAAAAGAGCAGATGAGGGGTGGAGTTGAACTCCCTCTGCCTGACTTTTGAGGTGGTCTATGAATATTCCCCTGCCTTCAGTGGTCCTGGTTCTTGGGAAGCCCCATACCTATATTGCAGTTTATACCACCTCCCCTCTGAGTTTTAGGCCTTTGAACTATACTGCTGATTTTCTTGGGTCTCCATTTTGCGATGGTGGGATATCTCAACCCCTATAATCCCATGTGTAGGTTGAGTTTTCCTGCCTGGCCCACAGTCAGGACAAATCTCTCTCACCTGCCAGTCCCACCACCTCTCAGACCCGACCAAGTAAACACAGAGACTTATATTGGTTACAAACTGTATGGCCGTGGCAGGCTTCTTGCTAACTGTTCTTACAGCTTAAATTAATCCATTTCTATTAATCTATACCTTGCCACATGGCTCGTGGCTTACCGGCATCTTCACATGCTGTTTCTCATCATGGCGGCTGGCAGTGTCCCTCTGACTCAGCCTTCCACTTCCCAGCTTTATTCTCCTCCTTGTCCCACCTACACTTCCTGCCTAGCCAATGGCCAATCAGTGTTTTATTTATTGACTAATCAGCAACACATTTGCCATACAGAACATCCCACAGCACCCATGGGCCAATACTTTATCAGAAAGATGTTTATAATTTATCAATCATCTTTCCATGTACTTATTACCTATCTACCTATTCTCTCTCTCTGTCCATCCATCTATCTACCACCCCTCTCTATTTACCTACCATCTATCTATCTATCTATCTATCTATCTATCTATCTATCTATCTATCAAGTTATCATCTATTTCTGTTATTTATCTTACTAACAGTCTGTCTATCATCTATCTCCTATTGGGTTTGTTTCTCTGGAAACCCCCTACTAACACAATCAGGAATAGAATGTGTCCAACTAGATAACTAGCCTCCATCTGGACCTTTGAGTGACCAAATATCTTACCCACCTCTGCCATAAGAGTGGCCTGGCTAGAATATCCATGAAGCTGTCCGTAGATATCAGCTTCCAGAGCTGTACACAGCCATCATGCTCTAAGGTCACCAGCGCCAGCATGCTCCACCCCAGGCCTGCTTCTTTGGGAAGCCAGCACTGGGATGATGATCCACTCAAGACGATCCAGATGCTGTCCTGGCCTTGAGTTGTGCTACCTTCCCTGGGCACATTCACATCACTGTCTGCTGTGTGTCACTTGGCAAGGACCATCAAATAAATGCCTTTAGGGAAATACCTTGATTGACATGAGCTAAAGGATCCTCCCCCATCTACAAAATAGAACAGATTGTCCTGTCATACCCCAGGGAGGTATACAGCAGACTGCTGTGTCAGGAGATGACAGGTGTACTGGTTGGCATTGCTCAGCTTCAACAAGGCACCCTTATGCACACAGGAGAATGAAATAGACTCAGTTTTTTCCTTCTTCCCTCCCTCCCTCCCTCCCTCCCTCCCTCCCTCCCTTCTTTCCTTCTTTTTTCCTTCGTATGTATGAATGGAATGTGATTTATGTGTAGGTGCCTGTGTGCATGCATGGAGGCCATAGAAGGGCACTAAGAGTCTTCCTCTCTATCATTCTGCCTTATTCCTTTGAGGCAGGATCTCTCTTAAGTTCCTGTTTTTCAGTTAGGCTCACAGCCAGTGTGCCCTGGTGATCCTCTTATCTCTACCTCCCAACTTGCTGGGGTTCCAGGGATGCATGAGACCACAGTTGGCCTATTACATGGGTCCTGGGATCAGAACTCAGATCTTTATGATGGTTCAGCAAGTGCTCCTCTTAACTAGAGACCTATCTTTCCAGCCTCAAAAATGTTGCTTTAATACTTTTCAGTGTTCAGTCCATGAATTAAACTAGGGTTACATGAAAAGTTATGCAAGCTTTGTGATGCTTATCATTGTCTTATAGGAATGTCAAGGGAAATATTAGAAAATTAGACCCCAGGTAGATCTTAGATCTAAGGATCTAAGACCAAGTGGAGTAGGAATGCTGGTCACCACAGGTGGAGGTAGTATGTTGGGTTCTGTCCCAGTTGGTTTCTCTGTTGTTGTTTTTATTTCCAACTTAACACAAGCTAGCGTTATCTGGGAAAAGGAACCTCAATCGAGAAAATACCTTGGTCATACTGTCTATCAGCAAATCTATAGGGCATTTTCTTGGTTAATGATTAATATGGAAAGGGCCAACTCACTGTGGGTGGTGCCACTCCTGGGCAGGTGGTCCTGAGATGTATAAAAAAGCAGGCTGAGCAAGCCATGGGGAACAAGCCAGTCAGCAGCACCCCTCCATGGCCTCTGCATCGACTCCCGCCTCCAGGATCCTGCACCACCTTCCCTCACTGATGGAGTGTGAGAGCTGTAAGCTGAAATCAACTCCTTCCCCACAAGTTGTTTTTTTTGTCATGGTGTTTATCACAGCAATAGATAGTCCGTCTAAGACAGGTTCTAGTAGAAAAATTCATTTGGGGCTCATAATGGTGGTTGGGGAAGGGCATACCCCCTGGAAATGCCAAAAGAATGAATTGCAGGGCACAGTATCCAGCATTTTCCATATATTTGACAAGGGCTTGCAGGGTTGCAGAAACCTGGGTATGTAATCAGGAAGGATGGATCGGCCCTGGTCTTTGATGGATGGTGAACTCTACTTCCAGGCCCAGCCCTGACACATCCTGCAGACAGCAGAGTAACCAGCTCAGTAAAATAGTCACAGTCTTTACCCACCAGCCCAAAGGGTTTTCAGGCACAAAATCCTCTCAGAGCTTGCATCTGGAATTTAGAGGGCCTGGTGAGGTAGGCCTGCTGCTCCATTCTGGCCTCAAGATGCCGCTGGTCCTTTCTACTGGGGTATCAGAGCTCCTGGTACGCTTGCCATAGAGTCTTGGTGGAGCAAGGGCCAGGGCTGGGCCCCTCTCCAGGTTTCATTTCTCTTTCCAAGGACAGAGTGAGCTGGCTCCAGTCCTCAGCCCCAGGCTGTCCTGCTTAGCTGAGTGCTTTTGAATATTGGTGCCTATTTAGAATAAGCCCACTTCTCATGGGGGTGGGAGTTGCTGCTCTGGGTACAAGACTTCATCAACCTGCTTTCACTTTTCCAGGTCCCTTGACTTGCAGGGCCATCTGTGGCCTCTCCAACAGTGAACCATTTGGACTGTAGCAATGCACAAATTCTGAAGACCTGGTTTACAGTTGGTTCCAGCAACTGGCCCCACTGATCTGTGTGACTACCATAGTCCTTTCTTGTGAGGAAGCTCTTGTGCAAAGAGCACCTTGGGAGACCTGGTATTGGCCCACTTGGGGCATGTCACATCATCTGGAGACTTGGGCTAAATCTTGTCAGTCACTGAAACTCTCTCCTTCCCTCCCTCTCTCCCACCCTCCCTCCCTCCCTTCTTTTCTTAAGACAGGGTCTCACTCTGTAGCTCTGGCTGGCCTGGAACACACAGAGATGTGCCTGCCTCTGCCTCCCAAGCATTGGGATTACAGGTGTGCGCCACTGGGACGCTTTTGAGCTTTTAAAATAGTGCTTTGGCCAGCAAGGTTGGGTTAATGGGGTTTGAATTCTCAGTGAATAGTGCTGTGGGCTTTGAACACAGCATAAAATGGTCTTGCCTGGTCCTATGATACCTGTTCTCCTTCCTTCCTCATGGTATCATTTCTGAAGTTAGGATGCCACCATTTGTATTTGATGAATTCTTTAAATATGATAGTTCAGCTCTCACCTCCTCCCCACCCTCCTCTTCTTCTCCTCTTTCTTCCTCCTTCCCACCCTTTTCCTTCCCTTTTTCTTCCTCACTCTTTCTTCTTCCCTCCTCTGCCTCCTCTCCCCTTTCCCCTCCCCTTCCTTCTTAACTTAGCCAATGACATCTTGTGACTGAGGAAATCAGGAGTTAACTACCAAGGGAAGGAGTGAATATGTAGATGGCTTTCTTTTCCAATATTTTTTTATCTTTCCCCAGCTCACTGATGTGGGGGTATGGAAGTCCTCTTTTTAAAGGAAGATTTAAAAATCTCCTCTGGATCCCTAGTTCCCTTACTAGAGGGTAGCATTGTTTTTGCCTAGAGCTGCACATTTCTTTTGGGTTAAGCCTCCATTATACATCAGATGCTCAGTAAATCTGTGATGAATGAATTCATAATGAGGTGTGAATGCCCTTGGCCTAAATAGGGGCTTGGCTGGGGTTTATCAGACATCTTTCAGGGGTTGCTGCCTCCCACCCAGATTGCTGAATATAGAAAACCAACCATGGGAGGAGGGGAATCGTTACCCTAAAATCTTATGAGTTGGGTTTTCTCTATGCATGTCTGTCTATTCAGGGCTCCGATTTAGGGGAAGCAGCCCCTCGGAGGAAACTTCTGCCATGAGACGACAGAAACGTAAGAGGATGAGTGCAGCTGGCCATGTCTCTTGAGGACTAAGATTGGGATGGGCACACTGCCCTACCTACCTCACTTCATGGGCCAAAGGAGATCAAATGGTAGGGAAATGGACTTTGGCCCTTAAGGAGAAGAACTAGGAAGTCTCATTGCAAACTGTCTGACTACAAGAAGGGGTGATGCGTGGGACTGATGACAAAATCTCTCTGTGTTCGACTGCTTTCTTTGCTATAATGAAATATCTAAGGCAGCCCAGCTTTACGAACAAAGGAGCTTTAGTCAGCTCCAAGCTCTGGAAATGTAAGGGCACAGTGCTAACATCAGGTTGGTTCTGGTGAGGATCTCATAGTATCCTGGTGGGAGTAGACAAGGGAGGAGAAGAACATCTTAGAACAGAAAGCCCACGAGCCATTCAGGGGTTGTTAGGCTTACAGCACTCAGTCCTGTGAAAGCTCAGGGTCCTATGCAAGGCAACTTAACCTCTATGGAAACCTGTGCTTCCGGTGACTTTAGCACCTCCCACTTGATTCCACCTCTTAAAGGTTCCATCATCCCCACATTGCCACAGTGGAGACAGATTCTGATACTTGAGACCTTGTGGATACTCTTAAACTGTGTACAGAACACGGAACTATTCCACGAAGCAATGTTTTCATTTCCTATTTATTGCCTAGCTCACAGTCCCAGCAATGAGTTTGGGAATGACCCTAGCACCAAAGGAAGGGGAACAGAACACACATAGCTCTCAGTACCTGGAACTGAGAATTGGGCCTTCTTAGAATCGGAACTCAGGCTCCCAGGCCTGGGACAATTCCGATGCATCTGGCTGCCTTGCCTCTACAAGTTCATCACATGCCGAGGCCGCTTGTCAAATGCAGACAAGTCCTGTGGCTATTTTTTTTCCTGCTGACTTTTCACCAGGGGTATGCCAGCCAAACAGAGCTTGTGTCACGGGCTTGACGGGTGTCAAACCTTGTGTGTGAAGAACGTCCCGTTATCCTGTCTCCCGCATCCCCCAAACACTTATCTCATTATTGAAGTAGGGGGAGCAGGAGAGCCAGGAGGGGAGGCAGGCATCTCAGGAGTGTTTATTCTCTTCAGGAGCGAGGCTTTCTCCTAATTAGTAGGTGATTCTGCGAGATGGAGCCCAGGTGGGGAATGAACATGGGGTCTGGAGTGGTGCTCCAGCCGTCCCTGATTACCCAAATCCCCAGCTGGGGTGAGGACCCCTCATGTGGGGTGGGAAAGCGGGGGAATATTAGTTTCCGATACAACGAGAGACAAGAGAATAATTCTACGAGGCCGTGTAGAACAAGCAGAGAGAGAAAAGCTCTTTGAGTGCAACAAGGAGCGGGGTTTTAAAATTTCATTTGCACAGCGGCAGGTCTTGCCAATTGGATCCTTTCCAGAAAGCAATCTGCTAAGTCTGACAGTCGGAAGAAATGCCGGGCTGCTGAGCGAGGAGAGGCTGGTTTTTTTTTAAGGGTTTATTTTTCATCCAGGTCCTTTGTGAGCAATGGCTTTTTTTTATTCCATTTTAAAAGAAAAAGACACGCAGCGATCCTCTTTGTGAGGCGGGAAAGGGCTTCCCTGACCATCTGGGCCTCAGAGGGACTCGGGGAGAGGCGGCCTTTTGTGTTGGGGCATTCAATGCCCGTGCGACCGCCGTTTATCTTTGCTGCCACTCACACCAGGCTGGCCTCGCTGCCGGCTGGCCCGGGGCACACGAAGCAGCTTGGAGCAGTCCTCCAGGTCCTTATCTGTGTCACGGGCAGGAGGTCGGGGGGCTGGGGAGGGGGGATCTCTGAGCCCACCCAGAGGTCCATTGTGTTGGCTGCTCAGAGCGACAGATCAGCTCGGCAGACATCTCTGCCCAGCCCTATTCTTCAGAGCACAGCTCTCTCAGTCTCTCTCTCTCTCTCTCTCTCTCTCTCTCTCTCTCTCTCTCTCTCTCTCTCTCTCTCTCTCTCCCTCTCTCCTCTCTCAACTTGAATCCATTCCTCTTCTGCCAGTGGAACTGGAGGCTTTAGGGTAAATATGGATTCTTAGCCGAGGCCAGCTATTAGGAGAGCATTTCTGCACATGTGCATGTATACACACACACACACATACACACACACACACCCTCCCAGCCCTGCCTGCTAGGCTCCAAAGCCTGAGCAATCTTTTTATAGAAATGCTGAGGTGACAAGGCTCTCTTGCAGTGGTGGGTCCTTGCCCAAACAAGCACTGGAGATGATGTTTTTGGCTTCAGAACACTGCACACTGGCAATGCTGGCCAAGGGAACAGGCCAAGGGCATGTTCTGCCCCCCTCCCCCAAGAGCACAGAAGATTGTTTGAGGGTAGACTTGACAGTGAGGGTATGTTAGCCATGAGGGGGGCTGGGGCTACTTAGAGGCTCATTTGGAAGGTTGCTTTTACAGACTAAGGTATACACTGTCACATGTCATTTGATCTTCCCAACAACCCTGAGATGTAGGCAGGTTGCACGTCAACTCCATTTCCTTGATGAGTAAACTGAGGCAGAGAGGAATCTTGCCAGTCTGGTTGTTTCAGGAGGGGAATATGAAGCAAGGGTGAAGTATAATGTATTTCCACTCCAGTCCATAGAATTCTAGATAACATGACTTATGTCCTTGTACACAGCTATTTTACAAGCTCAAAATGTGATGCTCTAAAACAAAAGTGACCAATGGGTGGAGGTCACCACACCTTGTTGAGATGGTTAAGTTGCTTTGTACCAAAAGAGCAAGGACTTCAGATCTCATCTCTCCTGTCGATGATGGCCCCTAGGACCTTCAAAGGTGCAATGAGGCTAAGCTAGGTGGAGGACAGGGCTGCTAGCCTGGGACTGTGGAGAGAGAAACAGTTCTGGGGAAGCCAACCTTTTCTTTCTGGCTGCCATGATGCTATAGCAATAAGAGGCGAAGATGGACAAACGTCGGAGACGGGAGGGAGAGGCTCTCAACAGCAGAATCCTGTCAGGAGCCTTGATTTTGTGAGTATGGTTTTAGAAGACCTGGCCATCCAATCCAATCTCTGCCAAGACATGGCCCTCTG
Source organism: Peromyscus californicus insignis (assembly GCF_007827085.1). Taxonomy (NCBI): domain Eukaryota; kingdom Metazoa; phylum Chordata; class Mammalia; order Rodentia; family Cricetidae; genus Peromyscus; species Peromyscus californicus. The sequence continues at coordinate 9,556,382 of NW_026294391.1, forward strand.
TCCAAAGCTTTTGGCTCTGGACAGGTAGCCAGCTGGTGGCTGTCCTACACACCAAAGAATGAGGTACTGTGAGCCAGCGAGGGTCTGGAGCCTACTTCAGGAAGGGCTTTAGGACTTGGCTCTGAATCACCCGTCCTGCCCGTGTCTGTAGTGTTGAAATGCTTCTTGGTCATTGCCCCCAAGTACCTATGTTCTCCAATTGGCCTGCCTGGCAAAACTGGAAAATCCCAAGTCCCTGCTTCTACAGAACGGCCACAGTCCAGGCTGTCCCAGTTGTTAAATATTTTGAATGTCACCGCTGGAAGAGTCCCGTGGCTTTCTCCCACAACCAGTGTGGGCTTTTGTTCCCACCCATCCAAGGCCTCTGAGCTCAGAAATGCCAACCTCTCAGCGAATTCGGGTTAAGCCGGCCTTGCTGCGTTCTGTGAGCTGCGCCGCCGGGAGGATAATAGCATCTCCCAGGATGTTAGGAAAGCAGCCCCTGTTGATTTTCCAGCCCTTGAATAGCGGCTTCGTGGCAAACGTTTCTGATTTGTGCCGCGGCTCTCCCCTAGCCCCGGCCCCCGAGAGGCCGGTGTAATGCTTCTTTTCATGTGGCAGGATCGGATATGACCAGCGTGGGTTCTGTCAGATATTACGAGTGGTTATTACCGAGGCAGCCCAGCTGCGGTGCGGGGCTCGGCCCTCGCTTGGGGTCTGGCGAGGCGCGGCTGTCGTATCTGAATTTCTTCATCTACAAGATCTGAATCCAATCTAGTCGCTGGGAGCCTGTTTGTGTAGCAGTGGGGAAGGGGGGGAGGTGAGAGAGATGGGGTGGGGTGACCCACGTGAGGTCGCTCATCCGAGAGGCTTTGCTCGTTAATGAAATCTCGGATGTGTTGGCTGGGAGAGTCCCCCTCCCCCTGGCTGACCCTGAACAGCTGATGGGGACATCGGAGGGTGTCGGGATGCCAAATGGTGACAGTTTGGATCTGCACCAACGGGAACAGGGTCTTTTCCACCCTGATTGCCTCCAGTTCAAATGAGAGTGGGCTTATTTGAGTCAGGTGGATCTGTGGAACAAAGAGAGAGAGAGAGAGAGAGAGAGAGAGAGAGAGAGAGAGAGAGAGAGAGAGAGAGAGAGAGAGAGAGAGAGAGAGAGAGAGACCTTCAGAGCTGTGTGTGTGTGTGTGTGTGTGTGTGTGTGTGTGTGTGTGTGTGTGTGTGTGTATTGGACCATCATCTGTGAATCCACAGTTATAGAATTCACAGGCTGCGTGGGTTTTTTAAGCTTTATTTGAATCCTGATGCTCTATAGACAGGCCAATTATTTCTCCCCTGGGGAATGCAGGCCCAGAAGCACAGTGCCCCACCCCTCCTGAGGGGGGTTGCGGAGCAGAGCTTTGTATGGTAGATAAGGGTAGGGAGGAGTATTTCTCCAGCTTGCTCCAGTCATGCTGGGGTGGGGGGTGTCCCTTACACAGTGGCGTGTTGAAGCCTAGGATAGGAATGTACGGTTCTTTCATTTTCTGGGCGAGGGAGAACTAGGGAGGGCATTTCAAAAACTAAGGTTCCCCAAACACTGTCTTGCTATCTCAAAGCCCCTCGGGGCAGGAGGATCAGGAAGGGTCTGGTCCTCCCTGGTTCCCCCCATCTTTTTGTGCCATCCTTTGAGACCTTCCCAAGAATATGAGGGGGCAGCAAGTGGACTGCAGTGGGGGGAGGGAAGGCCCCCTCAACAAGGTACACCTTAGGGCTTGGATTTATTTCAAGTGAAGATCGGTGACTATCCCTCTGGGTTAGCACCGGTCCCAAACACACATCCAACAGCATGTTGATAAGTTGATCAGTTCCAATAACGTATCAGTCCAAGGCGGCCACATCCTGAACACACTGTCACTGGCCTTGGAGGCAACCAGACCAGGAAGGGTGAGGGGACAGGGAGGGAGGTTTGGGGTGCCCCTTTTTGTACTGGGGTGTAGTGGGGATGGCTGTTCTCCAGTCTTTCCTTGTGTCCTAGTGAGTAAGGTCAGACAGGCTGTACCACTAACAGTGCAGGGCATTAGAGTTGGAAGGGAGGTGAAGGGGATTTGTTTTCCTTTTGGCATGCTTAGGGCTTCAGGAAAACTCAGGCAAGCCCCCCACCCCATGCTGTTAGGATGCCTTTGCTGGCTACAATTCACTGCTTTTCTTCCAGCCTCATTTTTCATTCATTCATCTGGGATTAATCACACCCTGTGACCGATACAGAAGGGGAAGAACAGGGCACCGTCCTTGCCTCCAAGGACATAGAGGAAATGGGGGGCAGATGCTAAGGGGAGTGAGTACCATTCCCCAGGCTAGCTCTAAGTGGCCTGGTCAGCTGAGGGAAAGGCAGCTCCTCCGATGGGGGATGGAGGGTGAGAGTGAGTGGGGGAAGTGCATCTGGAGCCGACTTTGGCACTAGGCCTTGAAGAATAAGGATTTCACAGTGGAAAATGACATTCCAGGCGTCAAGCATGAAGGAACCGTTCCGCAATGAAGAAGGGAGAGCCTGCTCTAATTATAACTGACACACTGATTTAAACATTTATTCACTCCAGCCACACAAATACACACGTGCACGCACACTCGCAGCACAAACAGCAGGGAGGCCATTCTGGGGGCCCCACCTTGAGTTGCAGCTGCAGTCAGTCTATCCTAGAAGGCCTTCTGCTGACCAAGTATAACATTCGATGTGACACGGTTGTCTACCGCACCACACATTCCAATGACCTGTAGTCTGTGGCCGAGGGCTAGTGACTATGCCTCTTGGTTTGTCCCAAGCTGGGGGTCCCAGGAAGAAGGCACTGGTTGGAAATTGGCAAAGAGGGGAGTATAGGATTCACCACTGTGAGAGAATGCATGAGATGAGGCAGATAAAGAGGTTGAACTGGGATGGGATTGCTCCAGAAGGTTAAGGACCAGAGTAACCTGCTGAGCTGTTCTAGAATTGAAGGGCCCCTCCACTCCAGCACTGGTTCTGCATTAGAAGCTTGCTGCCAGTGGATGTGGATGTGGCCTTGGGTGAAAGCAACTCTTCTTTGCAATCTGAAGAAGGAGCTGATCTGAGCATCTGCAGCAGCTGCCACCAGCAGCTTGGAGATGGCAAGAGGGCCTGAGAGGTGCTGCAGAGGGTCTACTGTGTGTGGTTGTAGGGAATCTGCTGCTCACAGCTGGAGAGGTGCTGCAGAGGGTCTACTGTGTGTGGTTGTAGGGAATCAGCTGCTCACAGCTGGAGAGGTGGCTCAGAGGTTTGGAGTACCTATTGCTCTTCCAGAGGACCCAAGTTCAATTCCCAGTACCCACATCAGATGGCTCACAATTGCCTGTTACTCTAGCCCCCAAGAGGAGTCAATGCATGGGCACCTGCACTCATGTACACATACCAACACACACACACACACACACACACACACACACACACACACACAGAGAGAGAGAGAGAGAGAGAGAGAGAGAGAGAGAGAGAGAGAGAGAGAGAGAGAGAGAGACAATTTAAAAAGAAATCTTTTTAAAAAAAGAATTAGCTGCTTTAGGTTAAGGTCTCTGGATAGAGAAGGGAGGACACATACTTTCTAGGTTTCAGCATCTGGGACATGATGGCTCATGGCACTGCCTTGGGCCTGTGAAATATCTCTGTTTTCCTTTAGTAATTCCCAGTGATATACACATAGGTACCCACTGTGTTCATTGTATCCCTGGCTGGCTTGTTCTTCCTTCCTTCCTTCCTTCCTTCCTTCCTTCCTTCCTTCCTTCCTTCCTCCCTCCCCCTCTCTGTTTCTCTCTTCAAATCCAGAGACTTATACATCACAACACTCCATCACTGAGCTACATCCTCAGACCTTGGGCTTTTGTTTTGTTTTGTTTTTTTGAAACAGAGTCTTTTCACAAAGCCCAGACTGACCTTGAACTCATGACCCTCCTGCCTCCCTCTCTTGAGTGCTGAGATTACAGGTGTGTGCAATCATATCCAGCTGTCTTTGGATTTGATTCAACTTCCTTATATACTGCGGTGATTGTTCTGAACACGTCTAAGCAGAGAGAAGGCACTGTACATACCACACACTCATTCCGCTCCTCAGTTCTTTAAGATAGCCTGCTTAGGAATTACCACCCCCATTTTATACTTAGAAAAACTGGAGATGAGAGGCATCAAATGAGTTGCTTGTGGTACACAGGTAATATGGGGAACCTGAACCTCATAAACAACAGAATTCTTTTATTAAAATCACTTGAAAGAATAATCAGTCCTTAGGCTACAAGGTAATAGTTCCCAACTTTGATAGATCAGGTTATTTTTTCTGGCTTCTTACCTGAGAGAATGATACATTCATAGCTTTAGCCATGGGTACTGGTTAGGTTTTTTTCAACTTGACACAGGCTAGGGTCAACAGGGAAGAAGGAACATCGATTGAGAACACACTTACCTCCATCAGATCGACCTATAGGCAGTTTGAGGGGGCATTTTATTGATTAATGATTGATACGGGAGGGCATGGCTCACTGTGGGTGCTACCACCCCGGGCAGGTTCCTTGGTGGTTTAAGAAAGCATGCTGAGCAAGTCAGTAAGCAGCGTTCCCCTGTGGTCTCTGCTTCAGTTGCTGCCTCTAAGTTCCTGCTGCTGCCCTGACTTCCCTCAGTCATGGGCTGTGATCAGGATGTTTAAGCCAAGTGAACACTTTCTTGGCTCAGCTTGGTTTTGGTTAGTGTTTTGTCACAGCAACAGAAAATGAACTAAGACACTATGTAACTGTTTTTTCCCCTCACAGTGTCAGATAAATTTATTACCCTGTCCATGCTGGACTTGACTACAAGACTCTCTTTAGCTAATGGAATGTATATGTGATGTGAACGGAATCTTTCTACGTGCTTTGCACGATCTGACTGGATCTTTTCTGGTCCAGCCATCACCCTGTACAGCACTTGCCTGGCATAGCTATCTCTGGATGAGATGAGTTCCGTGGATCTGAACCAAATTGACAGTCTAGAGCTGAGTCCAACTGAGTTTGGCTGAAATCAGCTTAATTGCAGCTGACCCACCAATCTGTGAGTGAGAAAGCCAAATGTTTACTGTTGGAGGCCACCGAGATTTGAAGGTTTGTTTATTACTCAGGAGTATCACAGTGAGAACGGACTAATACATTAACCATATTCGTCCTTTAGAATAGAATTTTATAATATACCAATTCTCATGTATAAGTCTCAGAGACCCTGAATGAACCTGTTTGGACTATGGCCCAGGCACAAGTAGTATTTTACACTCTCCAGAGGATTGTAGAGTCTAGCAAGGGTTGAGAACCATGAGTTCAAACATGCCTCTAAGTATTAATCAAGGCCAAATCTTCACAAAATTATAACCTCTTTAATACACACCAGTGCCCATTCCTTTTATTTTTCTTTAGACTATTCTTTTTTTATTCTTCATTGTCCTTTATACTTTATACTTCAGTGTGAATTCAGATAAAGGAGTTGCCTCCTCTGGGGTTATTTGCAATTCAAACATCAATCTCTACACTGTGGAATAAAAAGCCTTATCCCTTTAAAAGATTTGTGGGCAAAACTGCCAGCAGAACTTTTTTGTTGGAGTGGGGGCAGAGACATTATCTCAGATTCCACCCAAACCAGGGAAGATTTACTGGAAGCAGAGCAGGGCATGCATGGGATGAAATGGGAGTTCAGGCCCCAGGGCCGGGGGGGGGGGGGGGGGCGCAGCCAACCTAGAACTTGGAGGGACACTAGAAAGTTGGGCTCCTCATGAGACATACAATGCACAGAAGTGGGTGGGATCCAGCTGTGGTGGTGTGGGGGTCCTGTGTGGGGGTCCTCTGGAATGTTCCATAGGAATGTAGCTCTACTGTTCTGGGCAATTACACAGTGCCGCCTATGCACACCCACAGACCATCTGTTGGGTCACAAACCAGTCCTACAGCAAACTAGGAAGGCCCCTCCACTACTCTGTGGCCTGCAGTCCCCTCCTAGCTGCTCCTCTTGCCCCGCTGTGGCTCCTGGGGATCCAGTCACCCATCCTTTGAGTCCTCTAACCCCAAAGGACTGCTGTTACCCTCTTTGTCAGGCAACAGAGTTTGATTATCTACAGCTGGGCCCAGACCTTTGGCTCACAAACCCCCCTTTTCATGCTGACTTTAGGGAGGCCCACATGGGCCTGGCAGCTCTCCATTTTTCATCCTTACACACAGAAGGCCTATTTCACGTTGCTTGGAGGGATGTCATGCCTCAGTGGTGACTCATACTCCCAAAAGGAGCCCGAGTGAGCCCCTTGCCCTTCTCTAAATAAAGAAGGGTGAAAATTAAAGTCTGATGTTTGGCATACTACTACTACCTTGCTTCTCCAAAGTTCCAGTGTGGCAGGAGACGGCACAGCATTCATGGCATTTACGAATGCAGTTTCCAGCACTGCTTCCATTATGTATCTCATATTTTCTTTCTTTCTTTCTTTTTTTCCCAGAGCTGAGGGCCGAACCCAGGGCCTTGCCCTTGCTAGGCAAGCGCTCTACCACTGAGCTAAATCCCCAAGCTGTATCTCATATTTTCTTTCTCTCAGGACAGGTGCCTATGGTGGCATTTGGAAGGGTGGTGTAATGTGTCTCCCAGGTCCCTTATATCGAAGGACAGGCTGACTCAGACCTGGAGCCAGGCCTTCAGCAGGCAATGTTTTCAGGGACTGACTCGGTGTTGGGGACGCTTGACCTTTCCTGGAGCAGCTCTTGTCTAATGACCATGACTCCATGGCCATTTCAGCACAATGGACATCAACTCAGAAGGGTCATTCTAGTTCTAGATTCTCCAATTCTGCTTGACATTTGAGACAACAGTTCATGGAACTATGTTGAACTTCCTTCACTGGAACCAGCAGGATATGCCCTACTACTTAGTAACTATCTTCATGTGTTTAAATTCAGTTCTGTTGTTAGCAGGCTAGCCTGAGTAATCCTGAGGAGAATTAGTTCTCTCTTTGTGTCTCTGTCTCTCTCTGTCTCTCTCTGTCTCTCTCTCTCTCTCTCTCTCTCTCTCTCTGTGTGTGTGTGTGTGTGTGTGTGTGTGTGTGTGTGTGTGTGTGTACAAGTGTAAGTGTGTGAGGGGTGTGTACACAAGTGAGTGGAGGGAGGCTAGATGATGGCCTTGGGTCTCATTCCTCGGAGCTGTCCCCTTGCTATGTGTTACTGACCTAGAGCTCCCTGATACTGGTAATCTGGCTGGCCAGCAAAGCCTGGGGCTCCCCTTATCTCCTCCCCAGCTCTAAGATCACAAGTGTGTGACATCACACCTGGCCTTTTTTTTTTTTAATGTGGATTTGGGGGATTGAATTAAGGTCCTCATGCTAGCAAAGCAAGCATTTTACAGACTGAGCTATCTCCTCGGGCCTGAGGAGAATTAATTCTTGTTAAAGGGAGGTCTCAAAAATGACTGGATAACACATTTGAACAACGAAGGTAATAATAACTACAGCAAAACAATTGAGCACTATTTATTTTAAATGATTGCTTACCTTCTTTGTCATGGAAATTAGCATGGGTTATTGGCACGTGGAACTTTCCTGATTTGAGCTTTGCTTCTTGTCTCATCCTCTGTAGGAAGAGCACAGAGATGGTCAGAAGCACGACGCAGGTAGGAGGGAGCGAAGAGACCTGGGTGGGTTGTCAAACTCTGTTATTCATTTGAAGACCTCAGTAGATGCCTGTTTTGCTCTTCCCTTTATCCAGTAATAGCATCTCCATTATCACTGGAGAAATGAGTTTCCACACATTTCAGGCCATGAGGTGCTTTAGGTAGATGCCCATACACTTAACTCTGGAGAGAACACAGGGTTTCATCTATCAGTACAGCCTAAACACAGCGATTGGTTCACAGGACTGGCACGTGGCACAAGCCTGGCCAGCGGCTCCTAATTCTGGGCTGGTGATTAGAAGCACTTGAGCAAGGACAGAGTGGAGAGTTATCACTGGAGCATCTTGGCTACCACTGCAGAGTTTTCCTGACGATGGAGTCAACACAGGAAAGGCAAACCAGTAAGCAAAAGGGAGACGAGGGAAAAGGAGATCAAATCTGTATCTAGATCCAGCTATTCCTGAACTCAGCGATTTCTGAGCTCTGAAAGTCTATGAATCAATCATGTCACCCTCGTGAGATAATTTGAGTTGGGGGATTGTGACTCAGAAACTTTTTCACATAGTATGTGATGCTGGGTGGTCACACTCACTGGGAAAGGGTATATGGGGAGATGATTGACTAATCCTAGCTTCTTGAATTAGATATCCCAGGAGGCTGATGCTGGGTGTGAATGGCTGACTGAGGAGGCTTTGAGAAGCTGGGTCCTCTGGTATAGCCTGTTACCTTGGTGCCCCCAGTGAATCACAACTCTCAGAGCTTCTTTTGCAGTCCCTCAAGACCCTGATTGTGCAGGTTCATCACATGACCTGTCACAGGAACAGCAGGAAGTGCTGTGTGACCAGAGGCGTGTTGAAGTCTTTTCTCTGGTGATGCTCCATTTGGTATACAGCAGCCACGCTGTACATGTGGAGGGCTCACATGGACAAGAACCACAACCCTTGTGTTCAGAACCAGCAGCAGCTGGTGTGACCCCGAGTGAGGCCGCCATGGCTGTTCTAGGTACAATTAGCCTCCACACGACTTCAGTTGTATGTGTGTGACCCCACCTGTCAAGTCGGCCCCGTAGATCCCTCAGAGAAATGATATCTACATGTTGGATGGTTTGGTAGGTGACAGCAAGAGGGTAAATGAGGACAGGTTATACTAGTTTCATTGGGCTTGTTGACCTGCCTCACCCACAAACGCTAATGGTTAGGAGAAGGGACTCTGGGTGAAGGGGTGGGTCGCTGCACACCCAGGAAAGCTTGCTTGTGTTGACTAAGTTTGCAGGGAAAGTTCAAGAAGGCTGGTGAGACTCCCCAGAAGCCAGCATTGCCCTTCAGGAATTTGTTTCTCTGCTTTCCAGAGCCTGACGGCTTGTGGTCTTCTTGGTCCCTCCCTGGTCAGAGGGAAAAGCAAGGGAGTGTGGTAGGGAGCCACAGGAAAAACATGGCTTCCGGACATGGTCCTCCCCAAAGGCCGAGTCACTAAGAGAGACTGGACCTATATACGGCCTTTCACAGCTGCCTGATTTTTTTTTTCTCATTTTGTGGGTGAATTCTAAATAAATGAATGAGTAAGAAGAGCCCATGACGAAGACTGGAAGGACTCTACTGGGAGGATCTTGAGAATGGAATGATGTCTTCCAGTTTTTACGTGTACTAATGAGAGATTTTTACAGTTATTAACTAGTTAATTGGTTGGGGGGTTGGGGGGGGCAGAGGACAGCTGTCAAGGGTTGGATTTCACCTTCCACCTTACTGAGGTAGGGTCTTTCTTGTTTCTGCTGTTACACGTCCTACTGCAGGCTAGCTGGCCCCGAACTTGCAGCAGATTCTTGAGTCTCCACCTCCTGTCTTGCTGTAGGAGTTCAGTCATACACCCCTGCATTTGGCTTTAAAATCTCAAACCCAAATCGTGGGTTCCAGGGAGCAAACTCAGGCCGTCAGGCTTGTACATCAAGCCTTTCTACCCACTGGGTTGTCTTGCAGTGTTTATCAGGTGCCAAGGAGTGTGCTGGGTGCTCCCTGCCATTCTGTCCTCATTCTGACTCCTATCAGCAGAGAGCCACGAGAGCCATCTGGGTAGCAAGGTCAGTTGGGAAGAGACTGAGGTTGGATCTCTGTGGAAACATATTCCAAGTCAAGACCTGAGTGCACGTGGTAATGAAAAGTGCTGGCCTCAGAAAGTGTCAGCAGCAAGTGGGGGCAGGGAGGGGTGGAGAAGGGAGAGGAAGCAAGTCATTCTTGTAGGCAACTGGGACTTACTCTTACTGGGACATGATGGGAAAGAAGAGGGAATGTAGCTCAGGGGTTTCCTAACCCCATTTCAAAGGAGCCCAAGTTCGTTGGAGTGCTCTTCAGTCTCTGAACTCTCTCCTGCTCTACCTCTTTCCTAACCCGTGGAAAGAAGAGGTTGCTCCCACAGCTGGAGAAAGCCTGAGGGTTTCTAGCAGGTTCTTCCAGTAAGAAGTTGGCAGCTTACAAAGGAACAGCTAGCAAGCACGAGTGCGTGTGCCCAGCAGTGGCGGCCTCTGCTCCAGTAAGTACTCGGCGGGGTCATCTCAATGGTAAGCGGTGGAGCTGCAGTTTGAACCCAGTGGCTTGCCTCCAAGTGTGTGCCTTTGACCCTGGTGCTCCTCAGCCTCACTGCTGGTGGAAAAGAGCACACAGAGACAGCTCCTTTTCTGATGACCCATTTAAAATGGTGTTAACATAATTATTCATTCAGACACGGACAAAGCCACAGCTTGCACACCTTGAAAGGACACAGGTCCAGAGTCTGTAAAATAAATACATCCTGACATGGCCTGGGCAACTGCTTTAGAAGAATGCTCCCTGCAGATGCTGCCTGCTGCTCTGAAACTGGTACTGCTGCCCTGGCTCTGCCCCGGCTCGGCACTACTGCCCTGGCTCAGTTGGACAGCATCCCTCAGGACAGGCCCATCTGAGGGGAGTGAGACCAAAGGCTCAGGGCAGTTTCTCACCTTGCCAAGTGTAGCGCCATGCTAGAAGCCTTTAGTGGGCTGCAGTGTCCAGTGCTGCTGCTAAGACTCACTGTCCCTGTCGTGTTCCCAGCTTAAGAGGTGAGCAGCCACCGAGGAAGGAGAGCAGGGACAAGGGCTCTGTGGTTTGCTAGAAACCCCGAGGGCCTCCGTGAAGCTGAAGCTGGGTGGAGGCAGAGATTAATCTGGTTTCTCTTGAGAAAGTCTTTCTAAGCTGGCTGTAGGCTATCATGATCCTAAAACTGCCTTTGAGTGTTCAGCCCGCAGTGGGCTGTGGTGGAGAGCTTGACAGAGGCACCCCCAGGGCACTAGGGGTTCTGAGCAGTGGCCAAACCTCAGTGCTGATCAGACTGCTGGAGAGCTGCAGCCTGGCCTGTATTCTCAGAGGGAAACTGAGGCTCGGTTGCTTAGAGGCACAATGGTGGGAATTCCAAAGTGATGGAGGGCACTTGAAATGTAGCTCAGGTGGTAGAGTGCTTGCCTGGCATGCATGACATCCTGGATTTGATCCCCATCACCACATAAACCAAGCATCTACCGTACCTGCCTGTAATCCCTGTAATCGGTTGGTGGAAGCGGAAGTATTAGAAGTTCAAGCTCACCCTTGACTACATAGGGAGTTTGAGGCTGGCCTGAGCTGCATGAGACATGTCAATAACTCTTCAGGCTAATTTGATGTCAGCTTAACACAAAATAACATCATTTTGGAAGAGGGAACCTCAATTGAGAAAATATCCCCTACTAGATTGGCCTGTAGAGCATTTTCTTAATTAGTGATCACTGTGGGAGGGCCCAGCCCCGAGCTGGTGGTCCTGGGTTCTATAAGAAAGCAGGCTGGGCAAGCCATAGAGAACAAGCTAGTAAGCAGCACTCTTCCATGGCCTCTGCATCAGCTCCTGCCTCCAGGTTCCTATCCTGACTTCCTTTGATGATAGACTGTGATGAGGAAGTGTAAGCTGAAATAAACCCTTTCCTTCCCAAGTTGCTTTTGGTCATGGTGTTTCATCACAGCAATAGGAACCCTGACTGAGACAATTACAGACAGGAAACTGTCAGCAGCCGGGCAGGCCCAGCAGAGCAGTACTAGCTGCTAGGTTTTAGCCCCTCTTCGCTACAATAGCTCGGTTCGCCCTCCCTCTCTCCTTCCCTCCCTCCCTGTTTCCTTTCTTCCTTCTCCCCTCCTTTTCTTTTTCTCTCCTCCCTCCTCCTTTTTCGGCCTATCCTTTCCCTCCCTCCTGAGTGGAAGCCGTCAGTTTCCTTACTACTGAATTTTGAGTAGGGAGGAACCATGTCACCCCGGGCTCTGGCAACACGAGTTCTTTGAAGCAAGCTCATCAGTATGGTGAAGAAATAGAAACAGAGAAGCGGATCTAATCTATTGGCCTGTTTTTCTAATTACCAGATTGATTTACCAGAGAAATCTCCCCAGGAATTTGACTTCTCGGCAAGGTCTTTGCAAGCTCTAAATTTGTTCTCTGAAAAAAAAAAAAGCCCCCACGAAATCCATACAGATTTGGGGGAACTGGGGTCCTCTAATCAGGACCCAGAGCTTATTTGTTTTCTAATGGAATCTGAATAGAATTTAACGCACAGTCATTCCGCGCGGAGCGCATTCATAATTTTAATTAACAAATTAGGAGCTATTTTGCTCCCCTTTGAACGGCAGTCATGTGGGCCTGCTTCCTTTTCGGCCAATTTAGTCAACTCGGATGATTTTAATTACAACAGTCACGAGCACCAGAAATTCCTGCGTCTGACAGATTCGCGACCTGGTCCATTGACTCTCATTTAAAAGCAAGTTCTCCATGAACAGAGATCTCCAAGGGGGCTGGTGGGTGTCGGGAGAGGGGGCTGGGCTCTATGCCCTGGGGCACAGACAGAGAAGAGCCTCATTTTCCATTCTGAGGCCCACTAGTCATGATTAGGAGGTGGCCAGTTCTCCCTGGCCCTGCCTTTGCAGTGTGAAGAAGCAGCAGAAGTGAGTTTTTGTTGCATGGACATGGAGCCAAGCAGTCCTCTTCCTTGGAAATTTGGCCTGGCTCCCATGCTTCTCAGACACTGACATGCCCAGAAATCCCCAGGGGTCTTGTTAACAGGCAGATTCTGATTTAGTATGCTTCTGTGTTGAGGGTGCGGCCTGACATTCTGCTTGCAACCAGCACGCCAGTGCTGTCCGTCGGTGGACCACACTTGGAGTCGCAAGGATTTATCTGGTTTATGGATTTCCAGAAGGTTTCCGAACCTGAAGAGAGCCTAGTTACTTGAAACCCACTTGCATTGTCAGTGGCAGCAGGGCGTGGGGACCCTGCTCCACAATTACTGCTTGTAACCCAAAGAGTTAGTCCCCTTGATTCTGTAGGGACCTCCACTCATGTGCAGCCCGATTCTTGACTTGGCTGTGGTAAAGGATTTCAGGATGAGCCAGTGTAAAGCAGAGGTGCAGTTTATTTAGGGATTGAACTTTCTTTCTTTGTGTGTATTCAAGTACTGTGACACGTATGTGGAGGTCAGAGGGCAATCTGGAAGAGTCAGCTCTCTTCTTCCACTATGTTGGTTCCATAGAGTGAACTCAGGTCATTAGGCTTGGCGGCAAGCACCTTTACCTGCTGAGCCATCTTGCCAGCCCAATTAAGAGACTTCCATATGGATTTTAAGCACCAGGAATATGAGAATGAGAAGCAAGAGGAAGGAAGGAAGACATAACTGTGGATGAACATGGGCTTCTCAAAAAAAAAAAAAAAAAGCTACAGTTAAGGCTCTTCATAGTAGCTAGATACACTGTTTGGATGGTTTCAGAAACTTGGCTTTCACTGCAGCATCCGGGGGGGCTGAGGAACCAGAGGCACCCTAACCCCTCCCTGAACACCTTTCCTATCGTAAGGATGTGTGAGCTCACGACGCCTCTGAAGTAGCCTTGGCTGACCAGTACACAAACCCAGACATGAAGGGCCTATGAAAGGGCTGGTTGAACTGGGGACTCTGGGTGAAGTCAAGGGCTTGGGAGAGGGAAGGCTGATGGTATCAGCAAACTCAGTTGGAGGCAGAGAGTCCATTCTGGAACCTTCTGTTCTTAGTCTTCTCTGTGCTAGCACAATGCATGCTGAGTTAGCGAAGCTGAGAGATCCCAAGCACACACTATTCCCTGGAGGTTGCTATAAAAAAGAACTGGTCCCAGATCCCTGCCTACCCCGCTGCCACCTGCTGTGGAGATGTCTGGGAAATTTATGATGTGTCGACAGTTTGAGCCCCAGCACATAGCTGGGTGATGGATTACGATTAGGAAAGCTAAGCCCAGCCCCCTTCTTCCATCACATATTCACGGCATTTATGTGGTCCCAGCACAGTGAGCATGTGCACATTTGGGGCAGGAATTTTAGAACTATGATGTCATTACCCAGAGAGAGATGGTCAGGAGAACAGGAAAGAATAACAGCAGACCAGATGAAGTGACAATCCCAAGTTTACTTGGCTGTGGATTCAACAAGCTTATGCATCGTAAGCATTTTTATGATGGTTTAAAGTGACTGTGTCTTTGAGCATGATATGTTTGGTAACCTCAAAGACTGTTGGTTCATTTGGGGATGTGAGAGTAGTGTGGTGCTACATTAAGCAGAGAGTTCTTATCTTTCCAGACTTATATTGAAATACTTCTGGAGGAATAAAGCTGGTGCCTGGCCTTTGCTCTAGAATTATACAGGGACAGAAGTCAGTGAGAATTTGAAAGACTGATCATCGTTGGCAGTTGGTAAGAGTTGTGTAATGGGGCCATGGGAGTTTGTATTTGGTTGGAACACATCCCCAAAGTCTCACATGTCGGAATCGTGATTCCCCAGGGTAACAATATGAGAGGCAATGGAGCTTTGAAGATGTGAGACTTAGTAGAAAGCAAGTAAGTCACAGGGGGTGGGGCATTGTCCTCAGAAGGCAAGGATGTAGTTCTCATGGGATCCTAGTCAGCTCTCTGGAGAAGGTTGCTACATGGGGCAGGTGTCAGTAATGGTTGCTCAGGATCACCAAGGTTATTAACAACAGTGTTGACAGCAAAAATAAACCTCGTTCTGCTATAATTATAACACTTAAATAGAATCCAGAGCTGGGCTACCACTTCATGGGACTGATATCTTGAAGGAGGTATCAATACCATTCCCATCTTCCAGTTGAGAAAACTTTGCCTTGAAGAATTTAATCAACGGTGGGCAAGATGGCTCCATAGGGAAAAGGTGCTTGGTGACCTGAGTTTGATCCCTGGAACCCATATGATGGGAGGAGAGAACAGAGCATACTATGGTACTCTCACTGACACATGTACATACACGAAAATCAACCAATCAATCAATCTATCAATCAGTCAATCAATCAATAAATGATACATGTAATCAAGAGTTTAATCAGTGTGTCCAGTTTTGCTCCCCTTCTAAGAAGGGCTGCCACCCAGGCCTATCCAATGTTAGGATATTCCTGAATGAGCAGGGTCTTCTCTTCTTTAGCCTCCATCTTGTGTTGGACACACAAGAGCCCTAGCTGGACTTGGAATTGGAATAAAAGGAACAGAAAATAATGAATAATCTCCTTGCATGTCATTGTTCTTGGGCGGATTAGGATTATAGACACCATCCTCTCTGTTGAGGAGCATTTGCTAGTCCATGAAGCCAAGTACTAGAGATGGTAAGGGTTTCTACCTGAGTCTGCATAGGCCCAAATCTTTCTAATCAAAACAGGACAATCTTCACTTCAAATTTGCCAATTTCAGTTCCAGTGGTAGCAAGGATTTCAATGTCACTGGCACCAGGGACCACTTTGGGCAGCTGGAGCCTTTCTCTGAAGTTTGTCAACAAAGACCTTTGCTTAGGCCGCTTGCTCTGTCCACTGCTGCTGGGAAGCAGGTCAGCCTGACTCGCCCTAAAAGGGTTGTTTAGTTCTAGGTACTAATCCTAGGTCCAAATTGACCTAGAAATAAACAGTTTGACCTATGGGTACATGCCAGGGATATTCAGGATAGCAGATTGATTTATAATGCCTCCCAACTTGAAACAATCCAAATATCAAATGTCACAAAGATACAGAAACAAACCGGCATACTACACAGCAACAAAAAAGAAATACTGTGCCTGAATCTCCTAGAAAAATGTTCAACAAGGAAGCTGGACATGAAAGAGAATATGATGACTGATACCTTCCACTTATATGAGGTTCCCATGATATACAAAATTTATCTACAGTGGTAAGAATCTAAGCTATGGTTGCCTTTAGGGAGTAACTGATTGGGACTGAGCACAAGGGAGGTTTCTGGACTTCTGGTCTTAATTCTTGCATTTCTCCAATTACATTGGTTTTATCTATTTTTTTTTTATTTGAGAGAATATTTCAGTTCCTTCCCCCAGCAGCTCAAGGTTCTTGCTTTCAAACAAAAGCATCCATTTGAGGTAGTCTAAGCAGACAGAGATTTATTAAAGGATATTCAATGGCTAATGAACCCTAGAGAGGGCCAAACATCTGGCCTTGGCTGCTTTGGGGCCGTGGCAGTGTGGCCAGAACAACAGCAGGGGGCACACCTACGACAAGTGAACACGCTTACTGCCCCCCACCCCATCTTGCCTGCAACTCAGCACCTTTGGCCTTGGTGTCAGATGGGAGAGGTTCAGCCTCAGAGGTCCCAAATTGGAGGCTTCTGCCCTTCTTTCAGAAGATTGCTGTCTTTTGTGGATCTGACACAGCACACAGTTCAGAACGGAATCCAGGTCTTATAGTGTGTTGGATCAGTGGAACAAAGGTTTTTTTTTTTTTTGTGTGTGTGTGTGTGTGTGTGTGTGTGTGTGTGTGTGTGTGTGTGTAAGAGAGAGAGAGAGAGAGAGAGAGAGAGAGAGAGAGAGAGAGAGAGAGAGAGAGAGAGAGCCCTGATTACAGAGAATCGTGGGAACTGAAACCTGTAGGTTTCTGGATCTGGAATAGAGGAAGGCAAGCTGAAAGCCTGTCTGAGCCACTGTGTATGCCCCAATTTTGCTTCTGTTTTTCAATGGGATTTGGGTAGCAGACACTAGGGAAGTGGTACTTCAAAGTCCTTGTCCCCAAAGAGGTGGCTGGATACCTGTTTCCATGGGTCTTTTCTTTTTTTCTTTAAAATTCTATTTACTATTATTGTGGGTATGTGGGTGATGTGTGTGGGTATGAAGGTGAGGTCAGAGACAACATTCTGGAGTTGATTCTTCTCTTCCATCTTTACACGGGCTCTAGGAATTGAACTCATGGCATCAGGCTTTGTAGCATGTACCTTCACCCCCTGAGACATCTCATAGGCCCCTAGGAGGGGTCTTTTTTCACATTTATTCACATAGCCCTGCAGAACTCTCTCCCATGCCCTGAGGCAGGCCTCAGCTGGCTGCAGATGAATTCCCTCCCATGGTTTCAGAGGAGACGAAAATCACTGATTCAGAAAACACAGTAGAACCATGAGCCAAATTTCACCCACAAGAGAGAAGTAAGAATAACTCCCAGGATACCACAGGGGATTTCTACAAATGTGTTATGCTATTTCCTGGAAAATCCAGAGTCTTTGTGACTTAGAAACTATATCAGATAATTGCAGCTGACGTTCAGCATTGCAGTCACGTGGCTGCATTTTCCGTTGTTATCATGTTCCTATGGGGTTGGACTGTATTTGTGTGGGAGCAATGAGCCATGGTTTGTGGGATAGGAACTGAGTTGGGGGTGGGGGACTTCCTGGGAAGAAGAGAGGAGTCCCCATTTACATCTAAGAGGGGCCTTGTTTGAAGGAGAGAACATTGTGGAAAAGGTCAACCAATGGCACAGACCAGAGATTGTGGAATTGAGTACTGTTGGCAATATGGCTTCCCTCTTCAAGTGCCTGGGAGGAAGAATGCTTTTGGTAGCTTTGAGGATTCAGATGGTATAAAAATGAAAGAAACGGGAACTCTACTTTAGGGAAGTCATCAAGTGGAGAATCTGTGTCTTAGGTTTGGATTGCTGTGATAAAATACTGTCCAAAACCAATTTGGAGAGGGAAGGACTTATTTAAGTTTGCAATCTATCTGGCAGGAACTCAAGGCGGGAACCTGGAAGTAGGAACTGCAGCAGAGGCCATGGAGGAATGCTACCTATTGGCTTGCTCTTAATGGCTTTCTGAGCCTGCTTTCTTATACAGCCCAGGACCACTTGCCCAGGGCTGGCACCACCCTCAATGGGCTGGGCTCTATCATTAATCAAGAAAATTTGCCACTAATTTGCTTACAGGCCAATCTGACAGAGGTATTTTCTTAACTGAAGCTCCTTCTTCCCAGATAACTCTAACTTGTGTCAAGTTGAGAGAAAACTAACCAGGACAACCTGGGGAAAATGTTGGCACTATTAGAACTCTGTTAAGTTGGCCTGCTTCTAAGTCACCCCCAAATGTATTTCCCTTTGCTCCTAGGAGACTCGCAAGAGGCCGTCGCCTCTATTTCCCTCCCCATAGTGAGGTATTGCAGAGAGTGATGAGTTCTACAGAAACGGGTAGCAATGCTATCTGTTTTCAGTCACTTTTTCCTGTCGTGGTGACAAGAAAACACCCTAATAAAAGCTCCATGAAGAAGGAATGTTCTCTTTTGGCTCACAGTTACAGGGCATGGTCCATCCTGTGTGGGCGGAGTCACGTGGGCAGAAGCTTGAGGAAGCTTCTGAAGTCACAGCATCTGAAGTCAAGCAGAGGCAGATGAATGCTGCGCCCAGCTTTTTTCTGCCTTTTTATGTGCTGCAGGACCCCAGCCCAGAAAGTGGTGCTGCTCTTATTTAGTATGAGTCTTCCTGCCTCAATTAACCTAATCTCGATAATCCCTCACAAGCATGCCCAGAGGCTCTGCTCTAGGTGACTCTGGATTCTGTCAACTTGACAATCAATCAATCAATATACTCTCCGAGTGATAAGAGGATTTTTTTTTTTTTGGCTGCAAGAAACTGAACAACAAACCAAATCTGGCTCAAATAATGAAAATACCAAGCAGTAAGTTCGATTACATGGTTGGCTAATTCAACTTTTTAGACAAGTCATAAAAGAAATGGAAGATTTTTCTATCTTTCCATTTTTTACCTGGTGTGGTGGTTTGAATGAGAATGGACTCCATACGTTCATATGTTTGAATGGTTGGTCCCCAGTTAGTGGAACAGTTTCTGAAGGATTAGGGGGCGTGGCCTTATTGGGGGTGATGTGTCACTTGGAGTAGGCTTTGAGCTTTGAAAAGCTCAAACCAGGCTCAGTCTCCCTCAGTTCCTTCCTCCTGCCTGAGGATCAGAATATAAGTTCCCGGTTAACGCTCCAGTGCCATGCCTGCCTGCCTGCTGCCATGCTCCCCATTATAGTGATCAAGGGTTAACCTCTAGAAACTGTAAGCAAATCTCCAATTAAATGCTTTATTTTATAAGCTTCTTTTGTCATGGTGTCTCTTCACAGCAATAGAATCGTAACTAAGACACCTGGAATATTGACATTTAATCTTCAACTTATTTCCTTATGGTGACAAAATGGTTAACACAGCCCCAGGTATCATACCTTCACCCAATCACATCAAAAGCAGAGCATAAACAAAAGTTTCTTGGTACACATTCTTTTTAGTTAGGAAGGATTATTTTCCCAGGCACTTTTTTCGCAGGCTTTACAAGGTTATGTGGACACGATCTAGTCACAAGGGAGCTGTTCTTAGGGGTGAAAGTGAACATCTAATAGTTACAGCTTTTTAGGGTAGATGGATTGTAACAAGAAGAAAGAGGTAGGAGGAAGAGGCAGAGGCAACCCACAGCATCTTCCATAGCTGCTGCTCTAATTGTCAGCAAAACTCTTCCAGAGGTATATGAAAAGTCCAAGTCACTCTTGGTTGTTGGTACTGTTTTGAAACAGGGTTCCAAGTAGCCCAGGCTGGCCTTGAATGCACTATGTAGTATCTGATTATCCTGCATCTGCTAGCTCAGTGCACCTTTTACATCAAAATATACACTCTCAGCATAGAGAGAGCATCCATGATATGGATTTATTTCCTGATGCTCATGGCCTGGAGAATCCTCTGATGAGCCTTATCCTCACTCGTCTTTCCTGTGAAATGAACACCTTTCAGAGATCCTGACTTAAACATCCAGTCTACACTGTGGGGTAAACTTTAGAGCGCAGTGCCCTTTAGGGCTTCGTGTTCCCTGTCTGGATCCCAAATGACAACTAGCACATCCTCTGTTGTCATTTCTCGTGCCATTACCCTTTTCTAGTCTTTTCTCTCTAATTCTGTTCTGGGCTGACAAAACAGATAGCCATGCCAGTTAGACATCTGTGCTGGATGAGAAGCCGTGAGCTCTGACTTAGGGACCTGGGGAATGCTGTTCACGTTAGTGTGGTGGCTGGAGTAGCATCACAACTTCTCTTCTGCTTTCTTCTGTTCTGTTCATTCCTCTCCTTCTTCCTCCTCCTCCTTCTCCCTCCCTTGCCTCACCCTGATGAAGGGGATAATTGATGAGCTGATTAGTATTAGTATTAGTTTAAAAACTTTTCTATTTGGAAAAATATGAAACTTATAGAAAGTTACCTAAACAGCATGTGTGTGTGTGTGTGTGTGTGTGTGTGTGTGTGTGTGTGTGTATTCATATACATGCAAATCATCAGGAACCAACAACTGTAATTTTTTTTTTTTTTTACTGAATCTTGTTTTCTTTCTGCATGCATGGACTCACCCCACTAACACATGCTTGTTATTGTTCTCACAGGTTGAGACCAGAAGTGGTTCTAATTTCAGATTTGAGGAATTTTGTTACATTTGTATCTGTATAATGGGATATCTTCTGGAGGGGACCCAAGTCTAAATGTAAAATTCAAGTATGTTTCATATACACCTTATATACATAGCCTGAAGTAGCTAGAGTTTTCCTGCCTGGCCCACAGTCAGGACATATCTCTGTCACCCACCAGTCCCACAGCCACTCAGACCCAACCAAATAAACACAGAGACTTATATTGCATATAAACTGTATGGCCATGGCAGGCTTCTTGCTAACTGTTCTTATATCTTACATTAATCCATTTCTATAAATCTATACCTTGCCACATGGCTCGTGGCTTACCGGCATCTTCACATCCTGCTTGTCATGGCGGCAGCTGGCAGTGTCTCCCTCTGCCTTCCTGTTCTCTCAATTCTCATCTCTGTTAGTCCTGCCTATACTTCCTGCCTGGCTACTGGCCAATCAGTGTTTTATTTATTGACCAATCAGAGCAACACATTTGACATACAGACCATCCCACAGCACTATTGTATATAATATATTTGTGGGTTTTTTTTCCCCTGAGACAAGGTCTCATGTAATCCAGGTTGGCCTCACACTCACTATCTAGCCAAGGATGACCTTGAACTTCAGGTCCTAAGTGTTAGGATTACAGGCATCCATTACCATGCCCAGTGTATGTGGTGCTGGGGATGGAAGCCAGGACTTTTTGCTTGTTAGGTAATCACACTGCCAACTGAGCCACAACCCCAGCCCCACACCTGCCTCTGATCCTGAACTGTCACAGGAGGCCAAGGTGTGGGGTTTTCCACTTGTGCTATCGAGTTTGGATGAAAGGGGTTTCAGGCTTTGGGTGTTTAGGTATGATTCTGATTGTTCTCATGTAGTAGGACCTTAGATACTCTCCTAAATTGCGGTCAACATGACATTTGAATTGTAAGTGCTTTTGCTCTGACCTCTTAGGAGCATGTGCATTGTTCTATGTAGCTACAGTGCAATGACCAAATGCAGCAACTCTGACATTGACTTAGTACTGTCACCAACTATCCAGACCTTATTGAATATCACTATTTGCTCCAATCATATGCTTCAGAGCATCATTGGTCTTTTGATGCAGGCTCCAAACCAGGATCCTGCATTGAATTTAATCAGACCTTTCAAAGTCATGATCGGGGTCGGGGTCTATGTTCTGAGAGCCAAGGGTTCCAGAAAATTCACCTCTGGGTAATTAGTCCCTCTTCAAGTTGACAGCCACAAAAGACTTTCAACTTTTCAAAAACTTTTGTCCCTGCTTTCATCCCCCTTGATCCTTACACCAGCCCTGGGAGGGGAGGAGGGCACAGGTCAACGTCTCCATTTTCTGGATGATGAAGCAGAGACGCTCAGGGTCGCTCAGTGGGTTCAAGCTGGGAGATCGGTGTCACAGCTCCTGGCTTTGCCTAAATCGCTGGCCCTTTCCTGCAGTCCTCAGCAGATAAAGGACAGCAACCAGGGGTTCAGCTGGGCCTCTTGCCTGCAGCTGAAAACACCTCTTGTCTGCCACTTGGCCGGTGTGTCTCTGGAGCCAGGGCTGAGGTAACCACCCTCTTACCTCAGCAGTGTTCCTTAGTTCACTGGACTCTCCTGCTTTGCTGTGGCTGCCCCAGGCAGACCCCGTTAGCTGCAACCACTCCCCGCATCCCCTCCCCCGCCCCCAGTGTGATCGTGGGCTTCCAGCAGCCAGCGCTTCTGCTTCCTTGTCCAAAGGCTTTTCCTGTGTTTCAGAAAAGAGGAGGAAGCCCTGACTCACATACTGAGGTAGCTCCTGCTACTTTCAGGTGGACTCCTTGTGGCATGTGTTCTAAGTGTAGCCTTGTACTAGCGCCAGGTTAGGAATTGGGGTGTGTGTGTGTGTGTGTGTGTGTGTGTGTGCGCGCTTGCTTGCTCATGCACATGTGCACAAGTACAAGCATGCTCATATATGTGTGTGGAGGACTGAGGCTGATATTCCATGTTATTTTTTTGAGGCAGCATCTATCATTGAACTTGCACCTCATTGGTTTGGCTAGACAAGCTAGCTAATTAACCCCAGAGATCTGCCTGTCTCTGCTCCTAGCACTGGGATTACAGGCATGTACTTCCACACCCGGCTTTCATGGGGCTTAGACTCGAACTCAGCTCCTCACGATTGCATGGTAGTCGCTTTACCAACTAAGCCATCTCTCTAGTGTTTGTTATCACTTTGCAATAAATACAAAAACTGAGAGTAAGCATTTGACAACATCTGTATAATTTTATAAGGTGGTTATACTTCTTAAAATGAAAAATGAAGAATTGGGGCTTACGTTGTGGTTTTTAATTTTTCTAGTAATTCTTGTTTATTGTACATTCAAAAGTATTCGTGTGGGGAAAAGATGAAAACCACTAATTCTTTGACAAAGATAGTTTGAGAACTGTTTTATACTCTTTTCTGCTCCATTGCTCCCTGCTGTTCTATACTATGCCCTGTTACTGGTATGGTTTGACAGTGTTGGGTACTTAATTTCCAGAATTCTTTGCTAGTGGTATTTGGAGGTGGGAACTTTTGAAGGTCATGATCACTTGGGGAGGCTATGAGGATGGGGCCTGTATTATGAGATCTGTGGCTTTTTAGGAAAAGGAAGAGAGAAGAGAACTAGATTCCTTCCTGTGGCTGACCACAAGATACCCTCTACCAATTATGATATAGAAGGAAGGCCCGCACCAGATGCCCCACATTCTGGTGTCATGGTCTTAGGCTTTGCAGATTCCAGCAACATGACCTACACAAATCTCTATTCCTTTTATTCTATTTAAGTAATCTGTCCTCGGGTATTTTGTTGTAGTAACAGGAAGCCAAGAAAAACAGTTGCTTCTCTTTGTATCCCTCTTTTACTTCTCCAAGACCATTCTTCCTGGGATATCCTGTTCACACTGGAATTCTCATCTCAGTCTGGAGAGAATCCAACCTGATACACTGACTTCACTTTCATACTGATTCTAGAAGCCTGCTAGACCTTGTGATTATTGAGTATTTATGCTTTTGAAGTGAAATACCTAGGGGCTGTGGATGTAGCCCATTTGATAGAATGCTTGCCTAAGGTCTTAGTTACTTTTCTATTGCTGTGAAGAGACATGATCAAGGCAATTTATAAAAGGAAACATTTCCTTGGGGACTTGCTTAAAGAAGGTGAGTCCATGACCATCATGGTAGAGAGCATGGCAGCAGGCAGGTAGGCACAACACTGGAGCAGTAGCTGAGAGCTTACATGTTGAGACAACAAACAGGAGGCAGAGAGAGAACTAACTGGGCCTGCTATGGGCTTTTGAAGCCCCACCCTTAGCGACACACTTCTTCCAACAAGGCCACACCTTCTTAATCCTTCCCAAACAGTTCCACCAAATGGGGACCAACCATTCAAATATATAAGCCTATGGGGCCATTCTCATTCAAACCACCATGCCTAGCATGGATAGAACCCTGAGTACTGCATGAACATAAACAGGCATGCCTATAATCCCAGCACTCTGGAGGTGGAGGCAGGTGGATCAGGAAGTTTAAGGTCATCTTTGGCTAATTTTGAGGTCAGACTGGGCCACAAGACAAAAAACTCAACCAGAGTTTAAAAAAAAATCACCTAAACGTTCTACACAGAAGTCTATTTTTTAAAAACTACTTCAAGGCTTTAAGAACATTTGGAGCATTCAAGAGGCATTAAAAAAATTCCACCCATGTCTTAATTTGTTTAAAAAATAATTATCCACGAGACCTCCTGAGACATGATCACCTATCCCTGTGCATGTGTTAATTTCACAAGAACATGGAATTGTGTGTGCTCTGCCTCCTCCCTTTCCTCGGCCCCCCCCCCATAACAAGCTCAAAGGTTGCATAGGCTTTGAGTCTGCCTTCTTAGCCCCAGAGTCCCAGGGAATCCTAGTAGACAGCAGCGCTATGAAGCAGGATCATATTCATTCTCAGCGTCTTCCAAATACATTGGATTTCAAAGGAGCTGATCGCAAATCAAAGTAAAGAGTCTTGGCTTTGCTCCCTGTCTGCTGTTTGTATATTTTATATTATGCATAGGCGGGAGGGGAGCACAGTGGGGCCTGCTGGTTATAACCACAATCAATCAATCCCAACCTATTTTCAGGACCTGCCAGCCATTGGGACAACTTCCAGAACTATCAGAGCCTCCTTTTCATTATTTAAAGACTGGCGAGAGAACGCAAAAATACTTAATGAAAGGGTCAGGCTGACCAAGTGACAAGGCAACTGAAGTCTGGAGGCCCAGGCTGCCTTAAAGGCACCGGCATATTGGAAGCCGTGCGGCCATCCTGGGCCTCTGGGCAGTATTTTCACTCCAGGAGTCAGGTAGGGCACTGCTGGGCAGCACTTAACTCTAGTCCAATGCATCGGAGGCACCAAACGGGCCAAGGCGATGTTCATTAGTCTTCTCCCCTACCTTTGAAACCTCCAGCCTTGCTCTGAGCCAAGCTTCCCCCTGCTGGGGGCAGATGGTCCATGGCAACCAGTGCTTCTGTAGACAGGCTCTGCTGGACTGCAGAGTCAGGCAGCAGAACTTGAAATCAAAGGCTTGCATTGTCACCCCTGTGTCCCGAACCTCCGCGAACAACGAAAGTGGGCCCCCTGCTGTTTCTTTAACCAAGTAAGTAGTGATCGCTACTGCAACCAGAGGCCTTGAGGCTGGGAGGCCAGCTGAAATCTGGCCAGTTACACTTGTATTTCAGATAAATACATACTTTTGTAAGTATAAACATGTCCCCAATAATTTATGAGATTCCAACCCCCTCTCTCTCACACACACACAGATTTTCTGTTTACCCAAAATTATTCTCTCTCTCTCTCTCTCTCTCTCTCTCTCTCTCTGACAGGGCAGCACTGAAGACGGAACCCAGGGCTTCATGTATGCTAGCAAGCACTCTCTCACAGACTGAAGCTTTGCCTGGAGTTTGCATGTAATTAACCACCCAGGATTTTTGTTTGCTTGCTCCTGCAACCTGCCCAGGATCAGCAGGCCTGTTTGTAAGTACCTCCTTTGGACTGGGATTTTTTTCAGTCCTGCTCTTGATTTTCTCTTTGCCTCTTTGGCCTGTCCTAGGGTGACAGGCATACATTGGCATGCTTGGCTTCTACTTAGGGACTAGGGACCTGAACTCAGGTCATCACATTTGTGTAGCAGACACTTTATCTGATGAGCCATAACTCCAGCCCCAGGCATTCTTAAATAGAAAACAAACAACAAGTACCAAACAAACAAAAAACAAGAACAAGACACCCACAGGCAGTCCCAATAGATCCCGATTGCAGCTGGAGTTGAGATCCGTTGGATCAGAAAGTTCTGTGCCTGAACGGAATCACAGGGTGCCTCCAGTGAAGGGGTGGTGTGACAGTGCTAGGGACAGTCAGTTCATTTAGTTAATTGGGCACCATCATTTCAAATTCTTGTATGCCTGCACTCCTGAAGGTAATGAAGGCAGCTGGTTTGATTCAGAGCTTCCTGGGAGGGGGGGTCATGTCATATGACCATCAGGAGCACCTGGGGGCTGTGTGCAAATGCAGGTGACTGGCCCTACCTCTAGGATTTCCGATACAGTAGATCTGGCAGAAGAAGTCCAATAATGTGCATTTCTAGTAAGTTCCCAGATGAGGTGACTGCTGCAGGCTTGGGGTGTCCATGTTACAGACAACTAAGTATGAACCAGCAGTCCCCCTTTAGCCACAGATTTGAAATTACCTGCAATCAATCAGTTGAAATAAATTGAATGGAAAACTCTATAAATAAACAATTCATAAATTTTACATTCAATATTTTTATAATTGTTGTAGTTTTAGTATTAACTGCTGTTATCAATCTCTTACTGTGTCTGATAAATATATTAAACTTTATCATAGGCATGTGTGTACATGAAAAATAGTGTAAATATACACACACATATATAAATAATTCGATACCACTTATAGTTTTAGGCATTCACAGAATATCTTGGAGCATATATGCTTTGAATAATAGGCGGCTATTCTAATGTCAATTGTAGTCAGAGCTGAGCTGTAGTCTAGAGAATGAGATTGACATTCACTCATCCATTCCCCATTGGTTTAGCTCTCTAAAATGTTATTTAAGGACTGTGTAATAGGTGGAGGTTTTATGCAGCCATGCTGTGTAACAAACAACCTCCTAAGCTTCCACACCTTACTACTATAAAGATCTATTTCATAACTCACAGATCTAAAGGTTGGCTGAAATTCAAGATGTGCTAGATTTAAGTTTAGGCTTCAGTTTGGGTTCATATTTGCCCCACACAGAATCAATCCAAGACCAATCTGTGCTGAAATAGCAACGATGTCTGGGCTCTGGGCTTCCAATAAAAGATGGAAATCTCAAGACAGCTGACAGATACTTAAAACTTTAATTTTTAGCTGACACACTGCCATTTCCACACACATTCTATTAGTCAAAGCAATTCTCATGGCCAAATTCAAAGTCAGAAGATAACAGGTATTCACTGCCATATGGGGCTATGGAGATGGCTCATCAGATAAAGTGCCTGCTACACAAATGTGATGACCTGAGTTCACATTGGAGTCCTATTCTGATGACATTAAGCAGTGTTATAGACAAGAAGTGTCATATGAAGTTCCAAAGACACCCAGTGAGAGGAAATAGGTTTACAGCTTCTGAGAAACATTGCCACGTGAGGCAGAGGAGTAAAGATTCACGAAGGTACCAGCAATAAGATGTAGAACCAACAGACAGGAGGGGTAAGCGATGGCAATGGCCTCATGGCTGGGTGTCGTCTACACTCCTATACCATACAACCAAGGCACTTGGGACTGGGCCCAGCTGCATTTCTAGAAACCAGGGCAGTGTGTGGGAGCAGCTGAGCTGGACTATAGCCATAAGTTGTAAAGCTGGGATAAATTTGTTCTAAAAGTCCAAAGTTTCTAGTCCAAAGAAGAGAAGAATAGAGGAAAACTGACTTTTTATGCTGTTGCTGTTGTTGTTATTAGGGGTGTGTGTGTGTGTGTGTGTGTGTGTGTGTGTGTGTGTGTGTGTGTGTATGTGTGTGTGTGTGTGTGTGTGTGTGTATGCACTTACCTGTGCAGGGGCATGTCGAGGCCAGAAGTCGATATTGAATATCTTCCTCAATTGTCCTCACGCCATCTTATTTTTTGAAACAAGGTCTCTCACTGAACCTGGAACTTGCTCACCTGGGTAGCCTGGCCAACCAGTGCCTAATGTTGGGGTTACGGGCATGTGCTGCTACTCCTGGCTTATTCCTTGGGTGTTGGGGATCTGAACTCAGGTCCCCATGCTTGAAGCAGCAGCATCTACTTACTGAGCCTTCTCCCCAGTCCTGAGACCTGGCTTTTTAACCAAAGGGCTAATGCATGCGAGCACGCGCGCGCGCGCGCGCGCACACACACACACACACACACACACACACACACACACACACACGGGAAAAAAAAGAAGAAATATGAGTAAATCGCTGGAGATTTGTGGACACATGGAACTTGAGAGGGAGGACTTTTCATCCAATGAGGTCCCTTCTGCACTGAACTTCAGGTGGCAGAAGTGCTTTCAAAAAGGACAGAAGGGAAATGAAACTCGGCAGCCTTCTCAGGAGAGAGGCCCTCCAACTGGGGGCCTAGCTGGTGAGTAGGAGTTTGCTAGCAGGTGGAGGCCACATGCTGGAAAGAACAGTAGAAAGCATGAGTGTGATAGCCCTGGCGACACCAGAGTCC
This sequence comes from Peromyscus californicus insignis, assembly GCF_007827085.1. Classification (NCBI taxonomy): domain Eukaryota; kingdom Metazoa; phylum Chordata; class Mammalia; order Rodentia; family Cricetidae; genus Peromyscus; species Peromyscus californicus. Next base: position 9,584,507 of record NW_026294391.1, read on the forward strand.
TCTGTTTTCCATAAAGTTCAGAAGGGTTCTTACCTTTTCCCCAGTCCGCTATTTACCAAGAGCCGCCCCCCCCCCCAACACTTCCTGGCACCTTGCCCGGTGCTCTAGGCTGCCCTGCTGCCCACAGCTGTCTTTGTATTTCCGGGTCGCTGACATTTCATTGCCTCTGAGTTTCAAGGATGTTTTTCCCCCTCAAGTAATTACAACTGAAATTGTGTGGTTTGATCCTGGATGGATCAAAACAAAACAAACAACCCTCCCAAGCAGTCTAACCTAGTGAACTTTCTGGGGACAGGGACCCAGAGCCACCTTCCCCAGTGCTAGGTTTAAATATCCTGTCTGCAGCACCCTGGCTCTTACGCTGTGGGGCTGAGCTACGCTTCTGAGACACTCCTGCTGGGCTCGTCCTCAGTCTCATAAGGACAGGCATTTAGGTTGGGAGGAAAAGCCAGTGCGGGCCTAAGGAGTAAAGATGGCTGCGGTGCTGACAGAGTGTTCCCCTTGGGCCAGGCCCAGGTGGCAGTGCAGCTGGGGAACACAGCTTCACAAACGGATTTTGCCAGTGGCCAAGAGGCTTGGACTTGATCTTATAGGCAGTGGTGACCATAAATGCCCTTAGAAATGGGAAGCGGCAGCTTGCAAACTCTCTCGGGTTTCCACCGGAAAGTCCTGCTGAAGGTACAAGAACCTGGAGTGAGTCCATTGAGGGTATTTTTTTTTTTTGAAACCTAAGAAAAAACTTTTTTTTTTTATACAGGGGTTACAATGTTTATGTTCTAAAATGCCAGGCCAGGAATGAGCAGGCTGCCTTCAAAGCAATGGGGAGGGAGTACTAGGAAGATGACTTAGTCATCTGTCTGCTCTGCACACTTGAGGACTTTAGCATCCATGTAAAAAGCTGGCCATGGTGACAAATGCCTGTGACCTCAGTGCTGGGGAGGTGACAATGGGAAAATCCACAGTCTAGCTGAGTTGATGAGTTCCAGATTCCAGTGAGGGATAGTGCTCAAAAACCAAGGCTTCTGAGGAATGATACCTGAGTTTGACCTCTAACACACACACACACACACACACCACACACACACACACACACACACACACACACACACTTTTTTCTCTAATGATCTCCTAAGCTTTGTGGTGTTGTGCATGCAAACACTGCAGAGTAATTCCGTGAAGAGAGTCTACCCTTGCCATCAAGATGTTTGTTCATGCCCACCCAGCTTGAGAGTTCCATCCCTGTCTTTTCTACACCTTTGATAGGGACAAGGGTATAAACAATATGTCACTCTCCTCTTCAAAATGCCACACCAGACCCACAAAATGAAAGAAAATAATTTATGGTGTCTGAGATCTGTTCCCAGTGGCTGAGAGTAATAGAAGAGCATTGGGGTTGTAGAAAGCTATCTAAAAGGACAACCAAGTCCCAAAGGCTGCCACAGCTTCTCTGCTTCAGCGGGGAAGGCCATATTCCCTTCGTTTTGCAAAATAAATAGAAAGCATATTTCAATATATAATCTTTCCAGTTTTAGGCATTGGTGCTGTTGTTTGAATGTGCCCCCACCCCAATTCCCATGCCAACATTTAATTGTCCCTATGATGATATGAAGAGAGTGGCAAGTCCCACCCAAACCCATATGTTGGTAGAACTGGGAGGTGGGGCATGTGGGATGTGTTATGATTTGGCTGGAAAAATGTCTGCACAGGCTCCTGTGTCACAGGCTCGGTTCACTCTTTCTCCTCCTCTCTCTCCCTCCGTGGAATGCGGACGTACGTGTGTATATTCTCACCCAAGCAGTTACCTCCCTCAGTTGCTTCTCTACATCATTGCTGCTATTATTATTACTATTATTATTTGAGGTCAGGTCTCTCACTGAACCCAGAACTCATAGTTTCAACTACACTGGTTGACCAGCAAAGCCTCAGGGACATGCCTGTCTCCACACCCCAGTGCTAGGGTTACAGATGTGTGCCATCACATCTGTCTTTTATGTGGGAACTGAACCCAGCTCCACAAACTTGTGTGGCAAGTACTTTACCCACTGAACCATCTCCTCAATCTCATCTTCTCTTTTTGCAATACAGTCTCTCTCACTGGGGGTCTGGGGCTCAACAATTAGGCTAAGCAGAAAGGCCAATGAATTTCAGGGATCTACCTGTCTTTGCTACCCCAAAGCTGGGATCATCAGCATGCACGTGGGTACTAGGGATATTACTCACATCTTTGTGCTTGCTAAAAATACCCTTTACTGATTAAACTATCACCAACCTGCAGGCTTGGTTCTTGATGCAGTAATGTGCAGAAGTGATTGGATCTGGGGGATGCAAGCTTTATCAATGCATTAGCCCATTGATATATTCAGATATATTCAAAGCTGAATGGGCTATTAGGAGGTAGTTTCTAGTTGGTGGAAGTGGGCCACTGAGGTATGTTTTGGAAGCGTGTATCTTACCACGGGTCTCTTTCTCTTGTTCTGCTTCCCAGCTGCCACGGGGTGGGCATTTCTCCCCACTAAACCCTCTCTACAATGTTGTTTGGCACTACCTCAAGCTCAAAGTAATGACGTTGGCTGACCATGGACTCAAACCTTTGACACTGTGAGGCTAAATAAAGCCCTCCTCCACGAAACTGTTTATGTCAGGTATTTTTGCCACAGTTAACAAAAATGTGACTAACCCATAAGACCTTGAAAGTGGAGCTCTTGTGATAGCATTGGTGGCTTTATGACAAGAGGAAGAGGGATCTGAATTGGCATGCTTGGTTTATCTTGCCATTGATGCCTCTATCATGTTGTGAGACAACAGGAAGGTCCTCGGATGCTAACACTATGATCTTGGACTTTTCAGTCCCCAGAACCGTGAGCCAAATGCACTTCTATTTTTTATACATTAAGACTGAGACAATTGGCTGCCAGCTCACATTTATTTTGCAGTTTTGTGGAGACCAGGCATAATAAACTGTGGGACTTCACTTTGCACCTTCCCCTCACCCCATCTTCATTGGGTGTAGTGCTCTTAGACATGGGATTGTCAATTTTCCCTAAGAGCGACACCTTCAAGAAAGTCATGCCCATATGTCAGACTTGTATCAAGGGGCTGGAGGGCAGGAAGGGTGTGATGGTCACTAGGAAATTCTGTGATAAATGAAGGGGTTAGAGGGCCTAAGATACTGGTTGGGGTCTGTCCTGATTAGTTTTTTGTCAACCTGACACAAGCTAGAGTTATCTGGAAAGAGGGACCTTGAGAGAAAGCCTTCATCAGACTGGCCTCTGGGCAAGTCTGTGGGGGAATTTTCTTAATTAATGATTAATGTGGGAGGGCCCAGCTTACTGTGTGAAGTGACACCCTTGCTGTGCAGGTGGTCCTGGGTGGTATAAGAAAGCAGAATGAGTAAGCCATGGGGAGCAAGGCAGTAAGCAGCATTTCTTCATGGTCTCTGCCTCAGTTCCTGCCTCCATGTTCTTGCCTCCATGTTCCTGTCCTGGCTTTCCTTCATGATGGACTGTAAGCTATATAGTGAAATAAACCCTTGCCTCTCCAAGTTCTGGTGATGGTGTTCATCATAGCAATAGAGACTCTAAGACAGGGTCTGTTCCTTTGCTTGCAGCAATGTTTAAAACACTGAAATTTTGACCAGCCAACAGTGACTGGACAGAGGCTGACTTCTATGTCACTGGTAGGTGTTGCCACTGGTATCCCTGAAGGGCAGGCAGGAACCCAGGGTTTTCTGAAGGGAAAATGGGCTGTGGGAGGCTGAGCCACTCATAAGAAGGCTAATGAAGAAGGGCAGACGGCAGAGGCATTGGGAACCTAGTGACCCCTCCAGAGCACCCGCAGGATACCCTAACTTTCTCTCCCTAGGCCTCACCTCTTCGAGTGTCCACCAATTCCCAATTGTCTGCAGGCTACCAAGCCATCCTGCACCCTCCTCAAGATCCAGACTGCAGCACTGATCCTTGCCCACGTGCCTCTGTGCTGACTCTAGACTATAGCCAGAGCATCTCTGGTCCCCATCGAGAGAGGAACTGTTTCCTATTGGGAATGGTGACAGAGGTCTCAGGGAGCACACCTCTGCTCTTTGGACAGTCAGAGGTCTACAACGGTCAAAGGTAACCTTCCTCAGCTCTGGGAGTCCTTTCTCACGACTGTTCTGCAGACCCCTCCCCCATAACTGCCCAATTCATTTCTCAACAGCTCTAATCTTGACCAGCTTCACCCCAACGCTGAGTCAGAATCTAGTTCCCCCTTAATGCAGGCTTATCCTCTGAGGCCCAAAACTCAAGCATAAATCATCAAGTCATCAGCTATCAGAGCTGGAGACCGCTGAGGCCAGCCACTCATATGTTCCAGATGCTGTTCCTACACGTGCCAGCCTTGACCAGAACTATCTGCCTTTGGTCCTCACTTATTTCCATCAGGGACTTTCCCCAGTGGTTTGGTTCATTGCCTTGCCAGCCTTGGGTACCCTTGCTGGAAAATCAGGGTGGTCTTCTGAGCCCACAAAGAAGTGGAGAGTGGTGAAGCCACTCTATCCGCCTGTGGCAGATGGGAGTCTAGTCACCACACTTGAGAACCCAAAGACTGCAGCGGACCAGCAAAATAGTCCACGCTCGCCAGAAATGTGGTAAGGGTGGCAGGCCTGTCCACCCTCCCCCAACTCTCCATCTGCGTCTGACCCATGGCTTCAAGCATCTGCTGCTCCTACCTCCTCCCCACCCTCAGATAAAAGCACACCCATCATAGTATTTATAGAACTAGTAAATAAAGAATAAAATAGCAAGTGAAAGTAGGGTTTGATTGCCTACGTGTTGGTAAAACCCAGCTGGAATAATTAGATTCATGCATGGAAAGCTGCCTCCCAAGCAGAACCTTTTGTAGTGTGCCGAAACGGAATCCCTCCAGCCGCAGATAGAAATTTCTGCTTCTCTCGTTTGGCTCCAAGAGGAAGAATTAAAATCTAAAACGAGATTCCAAGAGAACTAATTATTTGATCCCTCGAAATACACCAGCTAGCTGGTTTCCAATCTCACAGACAAAGCTGCTGCACGGAGGGAAGGCTACTGTCCCCTTTGGCATCTGGGCTCTTTCCTGGAGGGAGGGAGGGAGGGAGGGAGGGGGGGGAGGGAGGGAGGGAGGGAGGTGCCTCCTTACCCAGATGGAGGGAAATAACTTGACCTCATCTGTCAGACCTCTGGACATAGCCCCAGGACACAGAAAGCCTGTGTGTTTAGGCAAAATTAGGCACCAGGTGAATTTTATTTCTGCTCCTAGTATCAAGGGGCTATGACTAATTTTATATTCCACGAGTGTTTTTTTTTTCTTTTTAGGAATGAAAAATCTAACCTTCCTAATTCCAACTGCTCACGCTCTCTAGTAAGGGATTCTCTTTCCCAAGATGCCGGCTCCCTTTGCAGACAATGGCCCTCACTCATCTGTCACTGAAGCCTCTCCTTAAGGGAGCTGTGGCATGAAGGCAGCTTAGAGAGGTGTCAAGCTTCAGTTTCGGGCTTCATGGACACTGGGCTTGCTGATTCTTCCTGGCTGCCTAGAGACTCGTTTCCTGCACATGATGCCTCCACCCCCACCAGCCCCAATGTGGCAATACCAAATGCTAGTTAGGAAAATCCTTTGGTTTTAGTGACTGTGATGGAAAGATGGAACAAAACTACAGTTCAGATCTGTGCTTGGGGAGCTGATCCCGGGAGGCGAATTCCCAGAAAACATCCCTTCACTGTTCTTGATGGTCTTTCTCTCACTTTGATTCATGATCCACCAAGGAGACGTCTGATGGAACTTCTGAGATTTATTTTTTAAAATATGAACACTGAGGATGAAGGCATTCCCAACCACTCACATTTTAGTGCAAATTAGTCCAACAAAATTGCTTATTTCAGAACACCTTTTTATATTCAGCTGTACTGAGAAAAGGAGGTTTCGTGTCAGAAGATTCTAGCAGTCCTTTACTTTGGAGAGAGACCTGAATAAAGTCACAATTAAGAGGAAAAGGAGAGCTGAGAAGTGGATAAGTGAATGCCCAAAGACAAATGTCCTGTCCTATTACACTGCATAGATTCCTCCACTCCACAGCCACCATCTTCTAGCATTCAGATGGCTCTGGTAGACTTTGGTGATTTGTCCAGAGAGAATGACCATGATTTTAAACATTATCTTCATGGGAGATATTTGTTCTTAGTTCTGAAAAATCTCACCCTTTTTTCTTTTCCCAGTTAGTAAGTTAAGCTGTGAAAACAAGATTAACATTCAAAAAGGCAAAATGACACCATGTGTGTGGTAGTGCAAAAACTAAGTGTTCTTCCTAAGGTAGAACGTGTGGGCTCTCGGAGCAGGTAAGGCTCGCCGCAGTAAAGCAGGTCCAGGAAGACAAGAGTAAGGGGTTTGTCATTGGGGTTCCTTCAAATTCCCAGCCACCCCTTGTTTTCACCTCTACACTACAAGGGCCTTCTGAGATCTGACTCCAGAAGAACTTCAAACCCTGTGTGCTATCAAGGACATTGATGGCCATGTTGGTTATTCCCCATGGGGGACTTCTGTGGAAGTCTCAATCCAATGACAGCCAAGCCACCGGCAATGCATGCAGTGGGAATGGTGAGGGTGGAGTTTTGTGCTCCAATGGTGTCAGCACTCAGGGGACAGAAGGCAGGTCCAGGAGGACAGAAGACTTCATGTCACCCAGTGCTTTGAGCCATAGTTGCCTAGTAGAAGTGGTGAAGGCCGCACATCAGTGTGGAGAATGCTGGATGTTCGAAGCAAATGGTGAGTTGGAAAAGCATTTGCCCTGCACGTACAAGGAAGGGAGTTAAATCCTCAGAATCCATGGGAAGAAGCAGAGTATGCTTTGCTCTGTAATGCTAGTGCTGGGGGAGGAGATAGACATGGATGAGGCCGTGGGGCTTGCTGGCCAGCTAGCTTACTCTACTTAAGTTTGCTCTTGACCAGTAAGAGACGCTGTCTTAAGAAGAAAGGTTGACAGTGACAGGTGAACAACAGTTCACCTGAGGTTGTCCACATGTTTACATGCACCTGCACACACATGAACATGCACACAAATGTAGTTGTATGCAAAAGTCCACATGTGTGTGCTTGCATGTTTGAATAGAGGGTACTCTTAGCTCCAGGATGTCCAAAGGGGTCATTTCACCCCTCAGAGTGAAAAACAATGGTATAGACAACAATTTGGGCCTGGAAGTAAATGTGATTGAACAGAGACTCCAAAGATGGAGTGTTAGTTAACTTCCTTCTCCCTATGACAAAATACCCTAAAGGAGGAGAACATTCTTTGGCTCACTGTTCAGGGGATGTATGGTCCTTCATGTTTGGGGAAGGCATGGTGACTGGGGTGACAGGAGAGTATGGCCACAGCCTCTTCATGTCTTTTCAGATCACGAAGCAGAGAGCTGTTGGCAGAACCAGAAATAACCTTCAAGGCCCCCTTCCCAATTCCTCATTTTTGCTAGCTAGTCCTTGTGTTCCATAGGTTCCACAACCTTCCAAATTAGCACCACAAGCTGGGGACCTAGTGTTCAAATACATGAGCCTGCAGGGGACATTTCTCATTCAAACTGTGGTAAAATGATTGTAGCAGTCCGAATAGGCAAGACTTTGGAAGTAAGGCTCAATTCTCACTCATGTTCTAATAGGAGCTGGGGTGCTGGGGGGAATCTTCTTACCACCGCCCCCAGAATCCAGGCTGAGAAAACCTTAGCCTCTGTGTAACTTTGCTCGGTTGTCAGCCCCCTTCCGGAAGTGCTCATGTTTCATTGGTCTAAACAAGTAACAGGGCCACTAGTCACAAAACAGGTAGGGACATCCGATCCAGTGATGTGGCCAAAGAGAGAACAGGGATATTTGTGAAAGATCCTCATGACTACTGCTGTGATGTAAAAAAAATTTGGAAAGAAAACCATAATTCGGTCGGGTGGTGGTGGTGTACGCCTTTAATCCCAGCACTCGGGAGGCAGAGCCAGGTGGATCTCTGTGTGTTCGAGGCCAGCCTGGTCTACAGAGTGAGATTCAGGACAGGCACCAAAGCTACACAGAGAAACCCTGTCTTGAACCTCCCCCCCAAAAAAAAAAGAAAACCATAATTTGTTCAGCTTATCTCTTTAAGAAGTAAGGCCAAGGGACATAGAGCTGTATTCAACAAATATAGTACACAATAAAAAGAATTTCACTTCCATGTTACAGGGAATAAAGATGGGGAAAGTCGGGGGTGGGGAGAGAGCAAGGAAGGAAATGCAGGGGGCTTTGATTGGGCAGAGGCAAGGCCACATGTCACAACTAAGTGTTTTCTGCAAAGTGAACTCTGTAGCTCCTGGTGTTCCCCAGGCTGCTACCCCAGGAAATCAACTCCTCAGGAGAGAGGGCCAATGCTTTCAGTTTCCCAGAGCTCCACCTTTTCTGGAGCTATTCTAGTAAACAGCAGCGTTCCAGCACCCTGCACTGGGCTCCTCACAGGCGCCCCCCTTTCCTATGCACTTCTTGAGAACTATTTACTCCAGTTCATTAGAGAGCATTCGAAGGCCAGGCATGTCTGGTCAAAGCCACTCCATACCAGACTCCAGGATTCCCTTCATGCATGAAGCCCACCTGCACGCAGGCTGCAGATAGTTCGAGCAAAGGAGATCACCTTCCCTAATGCTTGGACTCAGTTCAGTGCACACATTGAAACGATGGCATGAATATGCTAAGCACACATTTTTATAATAGAAAAGACTCATCCGGCGTCTCTGTATGTCGGCCTGTTTTAAAAACACCAGCTAGCTCCACGAGCTGTGTGCCTTCCTCTGCCTCCACTCTTCCTCCTGGGCTAGGGACCTAAAGCTGGTCCTCGGAAAGCCATGCTGACATGGCTGCCATCTTGGGGCCACCTGCAAGCCCCACTCACTGCTCGTTATGGAGGAGTGGAGAGCTGGGCTGGTTACACTCTCCCATGTTTCTGAGAGAGGCAGCTGACTAGCTGGACTGTGGAGCACACTGGGAGAGAGCCAGAGACACAAGGAGGAATCCTGGGACTGACATAGAGCTAGACAGTCTTGTATTGGATGGACCAGTTTGGGTTCTTTTCACTGCACCATTGCCTGGGTAAGAGAGTGTGAACTCTGACCTTCAAAACCCACACCCCCGTGTCAGTCAGCTCTTGCCATCCTCAAACGACTCTGAGACCAGTGGTTCCTCTTTGGCCTATGCATCACTGGTCTTCATGAGGTTTGCTCACACGTCTGTCCACAGCTGCTGCGATGGCTGGGGATGGCTGAGACTTCTTTTCCGGTGGTGTGAGGGTTACTGTTGGTCATCGTCTTGACTAGATAAAGAGACCCGAGGAAACTGGTAGCACACATTTGTGAGTGTGTCTATAGGGTAGGTTTCCAGAGAAGACTGACTTGGGGGTCAGCAGGCTAAATGCCAAGGCCCTACCCTGAACGTGGGCCACTGTCCGATAGCTGTGCTCCAGGAATAATAAAAGCAGAAGAAAGGAGAAACTGCCTTGTGACGTAAGCCCCGTTCTTCCCAAGTCCCCTTGGTTCTCTGTAGCACCGCCTGTGGGTGTCACACTCCCACTTCCTCAGCCTTTCAGCAAGTACTTGGGGATTTGACTCTCTTGGCAGCTTCCAGGCACTCATCCCCCAGCTGAGTTAACGTCCCTGGTCTCCCACGCACTGGGACTCCCGTTTTCTCCGACCGAGCAGTTTCTGGTGCCCTGAGGCTACGCAACAGCACTGTGGCAGTATCCAGCCTCTCCCAGGCCTGTCCAATCTTTGGAAACTGTGACACTTCATCATCGGTCGAGGAGTTACAAAAAAAGTCATTTCAGAAAAAAAGAATCTCCTAATGTTGCAAGTCAGCTTAGGATTCTGTGTCGGGCCACTTGCAACTGGCTGCCCGATGGCTGGTGTGTGTGTAAGTCAATCAAAGAAACTGGTTCCGTTCCTCTAGAGAACTTTGGCTGATGACTGTGGCATCACCTTCTCCTCTAGGATGACCTGGGCTGCTTCATATGGTTACATTAGGGCTCCAAGAGAAACAAATAAAGTCACACTGTGAGGGTGAGGACATGGTGATGGCCTGGGCTCACTTGCATTGGGCCACTTCTCTGTTCATGTTCTCGATGCTTCCCTCTCCACCCCACCCTCCAGGGTGCATAGCCATCAGGGGCCCAGTGTGTACCATCTTGTGAGAGATCTAGGGTACTATTACCAACTGGCAAAGGGAACCTCTTTGGGGGTAAGATTTGGCTACATGAGATGGGAGGGGGGAAGTCCAGAATTATTGGAATTAAACAAGACAGAAAATTTTCTTTTTCAGGCTAAATATGCGGTGTAAGAGCCTTGTTGAAATTCCGTGGGACCAAGGGACCTTCCAGCCCATCAGTTTACCACCACCACCAAATGAGTCCTTTGTCCTCACTATCTGTGAAGGCTGCTACAGCCCCAATCACCAGTTCTACAGCCAGCAATATGAGGGTGCATGTGTGTGGGAATCCTTGTCTGAAAGAAGACCGTCTCTGCTCTCATATCAATTCTGGTCTAAGAATGGCTGATTTCTCAGCTAGATTCCTCAGGATAGGACATGTCTCCAGCAACCACATAGGCAGAGAATCAGGAATCAAGGGTGAGATGGCTCAGAAAAAAAAGCTAGGTATAGTAATGCTTAAAGAAGTCCTCTGTGACTGAGGGAGGGAAGCAGGATAGATTTTGTGCATCTGGTGGGGGACTTTCTGCTATGTTTTCCCCAAACAGCTTATACGACTGGAAAGTTACAAGACATCTTTGCACACATTGCAGTTGCTAATCATCACATGGGCAGTGGATTCTGACTCATATTGTCTACCGAGGTCTGTCAGGGCAGAGGTAGTCTCCTTAGCAGACCCCAGGCAGTTGCCATTTTCATGGGACTTAATAGTCTCCTGGGCAATGCTCTGGGAGGGCCTGGAGATTGGCTCACCTATTTAGTCCCAGCATTGGAGCTCATTGAAATTTCTTTCCAATTATAATTGAGATGGGTCAACTGTGTAGTCCAAGCTCATGAAGCTTAAGCATACAACTTGATAGCTTTTTACAGAGAACATACCTGTGCAATCACTGCTCCCCTAACACACCCAGATGTTTTTCTCATGCCTCTCTCCCATCAATATCCACCCCCCTTGGAAGTAACTGTGACTTTGATGTCTATTATCATCCAGCCAATGGGCTTCTTACCAGCCTGAAGCTTCCAAAATCATTCTCGATGGAACCTGTCCTTCTTGCTTCTGCTCTCAGCATGGACTTTTGATCAGCCCTCCTCCCACAGTCTACTGGAACCAGTCCGAACTCAGAAGCAAGGGGCCTGTGCTCAAGGCTCTGCAGCTGTTCGCATGGAGGAGTGTGGCATGCTTTTAAAATGCTTCCTGCTGAGGCTGAACATAGCTTCAGTCTCCTGGATCCTGGTTCAGATGTTCCTTGTCATCCATATGGCTGGGACCTGTTGACACCCAGGTTGCAGAATAGCATTAAGCAGGCACACAGGTATGGACATCGCCCCTCTCCTCTCATGTACCCTTTGTTTCAGGTCCTGGTTCCTCTTTCAATTTCTCTCCATGGTCCAAAGGGGCATGGCCATTTTTGTTTGTGTTCTCCTTCCTTACCATAGCCCTGGCCACTCAGGTTCTCCCTCTGGGCACTTAGTCAAAGAACCTTAACAATTTTTAGCACAATTTGACAAACTCTCTGTGGTTGTCATGTGTGGACAGTATATGGAGATTCACTTCAGTTGGCTGAAGTAGTGGCTTTAGGGTGTTATTGCTTAAAACAAAGCCCCCGAGGAAGAGGCAGACTCCTCACCTGGCAATGTGTTGGAAAGGTGGGGTCTAGGACCCTACCTACATTAAGCTGTTTGTTGTTACTACAGGGAAGTGGCCAAGACAGGTTAACTTTATAAATAATTGTGTTTGGCTCACAGCTTTGGAGATTCAAGGGTATCACACTGGTGGCTGAACTCTTTTGGTGAAGGTGCTCTTGGTGGTACCATCTCACAAATGTGTGTGTGAGGACTAGATCATATGACAAGGCAGGGAGCCAGTGAACTTCTAGGGTCCCACTATCCCTTCCTAAGACAATCCTCAATGACCCAAGGACTTCCCACTAATCCCTAATTCTTCAGGGTTCACGACATCCCCTGCCATCTCCACCTTGACTACTAGGCTTCTGACATGTGAACTTTGTGGCGAGATGGCACACATTCAGCCATATCCAAACCCTGGCCTGGCCTCACACTGGTAAACAGAAGTTTCTATTTGCACATGTGGCTGTTCACATGTGTGAACAGTGACACTGAACGATGTTCTGGGTTTACGTGGCTCTTCATGTGTGGTCATTATATCCCTGGAGAAGCTAATGTGTTCTTAGTCTTTGGGGGCTGCAACTTTTTGCATGTAACTGTCTGTGTGTGATTTTAGGGCTCTCTTTTCCTTACTAGTGGCCCACTATTCCTTATCCACAATGAAATCTCTCAGATTTTATGCAATTTTAACACCAGTGCAATTAGCAGCAAAACCTGAATGGCAGATATGGTGAGGCCTATTAGCATCGTTGTCCTGCTTTTTGTGACTAGTCTTGCATCTTAGCAGAAAAATACCACTTCCGGAGTTAGTCCTCTCCTTCCACCATGGGTCCCAGGATTGAACTCAGGTTGTCAGGCTTGGCAGCAGGGACCTTAACCCAATGAGCCACCTTGCTTGTTTTTCCACGTTATTTTTTTTAACACAAGGTCTCTCACTGAGCCTAGAGCTTACCATTTTGTCTAGACTGGCTGGCCAACCAGCCCCAGGGATCCTCCCATCTCTGCCTCCCAAGTGCTGGGACTATGGTTGCCACACCTGGATTTCTACGTGGGTGCTGGCAATGGAACCCAGGAACACATGCTTGTGGCACAAGCGCTTTACCAATTGGACGCTTCCCCAACCCCTCTTCAAGTCTTGTCTTTCTACTATCCAGAGACATTCAACTGTGAATTTTCTTTGTCCTGAAGGTTTTCAGATGCAGGGCATGGACTTTTATCATCCTCGTGTCTAGTAGGTGATGTGTTCTGTCTTTAGCCTTAAGTTATTAGAACCAATTACAAAGGCAATACTTGTTTGGGAAAGACTTCAGTGTATGGAGTGGGATGCTTGACAGCTACAGATTTCTGTCCTTTACCCTTGTCTTCCCCACTTAAGCTATGTGGGCAGGGAACCACCACAGTGTAGTCACAGGCCACATGCTCTCCTTGATAACAAACTGCTTAGATGATGTTCGCTCCTTGAGATTCCAATGGGGCTGAAAATTTCTGTCACTTAGTGATGCCTCAGCTGTGGCAGTGCTGTGACCCAAGGCATGACTTACAGGTTTTTGGTGATGCCAGCATAAAGAAACCTACCACACAACTAATGGCACGCTTGAAAAATGGCAGTAAGCCACCGTGGTACTGGTTTATGTCATTCCTATGCTAGACTTCTTTAAAACTTTCTTTTTATTGATTCTTTGTGTCTTTCACACCAGGCATCTTGATCTCATTCATTTCCCTGTCCCTTCATATCTGCCCTATGCCCTTGCAACCTCCCCAAAATAAAACAAAATTCAAGAGAGAAAAAGAAAAATCAGTCTTTCATGGAAGCTGTAGTGGGTCACAGTGAGTCATGCAGTAACCCTTTTATCCATATATCTTTACTTGCAAGTGTTCATTGCCAAGAGTCATTGGTCTGGTTTGAGGCCTCTGGGCCTCTATTGATGCTAGGCCCTCACTGAAACTCCTTGGTTATCCTGTTGTTGTCCTGAATCATGGAGATCCTGCAGTTTTGAGTCTGCAGGACCAGCCCCTTCACATGCTCCCGCAGATCACAGATGGGGTGGATGTTGGGGTGGGCCAACTCATAACCCTCATTCTGGGTGTGGGTAGTTGCAGGGTTGGTCAGTCCACCAGCTCTACCCTGTCCTCATCAACCCAGGATGAGCTCTCCAACATTGCCCCATTGACCTGGCTATTCACCCCTTGGAACAATGGGCAAGGGGTGGGGCCAGTTCTGCTTTCATGCCCTCAGGGTCTGCTATCCCACACTTACAGTATCAGGGCCATTTCTACTGTCTTGCCCAGGCAAGGTGCAGCTTGTGAGGAGCAGGGACAGCTCTCCACCAGTCTCAGGCATAAAAGGTCAGGGTGGGGGAAAGGCATCTCTCCCTCGCACATGCCACCATCTGGCAAATGAGGGGCAGGGCCAGATCTGCCACACTCAGGTTCTCCTTGGGGCCGGCTCACCTGTGGCCCTGTCAACAGGGTCAGCTCTGCTGTGGTGCCCAGATGAGGTGCAGGGCCTGCTTTCCTGAGTGTTGCAACTGGTAAAAAGGGAAAGTCAGCTCCTTCGCCAGCTAGAGGCAGTAGGGCTGAGAGGGGAGGGCATCTTTCCCTGGCCCCCACTACTATACCACAGATGAGGGAGGTGGTACCAGCTGTGCCCTTCTCACACCCTCAGGGACTTTATTATACTTTTGATTGTCACTTTATATTTTTTAGATTTATTTATTTTTTAATATGTATGGAAATTTTGCCTGAATGTATGTGTGTGCACCATCTGCATGCCTGGTGCCTTTGGAGGCCAGGAAAAGGGCATCTGATCCCCTGGAACTGGAGTTATGGATGGTTGTAAGCTACCAAGTGGGTTCTGGGAACCAAGCTCCAGTCTTCTGCAAGAGCAGAAAATGCTTTTAACCAGCAAAACATTTCTAGTCCTTGACTGGCAGTTTAGACTGTGATGATGATCCTGACCAGCCATGTGTTTTTGCCATTTCTCCCACCCAACCCATAGTTAGACAATGGACTACTGCAGTTACATTTGGCAGATGCTGTTGGTACTTGGCCTACATCTCTGGAGGCTGACAGTGTCAGTGTGTCTCTAACTCCTGGGGCCTGCATCCATTGTTTTCCTTAAAGGGAGGAAAGGCCTGAAGCTCCAAGGAGGTTCAGGAGCCACTTCATCATAATACTGGCTCCCTTGCACTTGGTAGTTCTCTTAGAGACGTTTCCTTCAGAAGTCCAGCGGCATTAAGCACCAGTTACTCACCATGGTAACGAGATGGCAAATCTCCCTTTCATTGCGTGCCTTTCCTGCCCTGTGCCCCTGCCACACAGCCCTTCACTCCTATTTGCCCCTCTTTTCTGTTGCCTCTGAAGTCAAGTGTTGGTGGTCTTTGCTCATCTCTCTTTCTGCAGACATAGAGACTATAAAAATCTGAAAATAGCTAATATAATTTAATAATTTATTTTATTTCCATGAGTGTGTGTGTGTGCTTGCTGTATTCATGTATGTGACCATGTATGCCGCTCCTCATATGTAAGTATGAAGGCTAGAGGTTAGTGCCAGATGTCTTCCTCTGTCTCTCTCTCCAGTATGTGGGTTTTTTGGAGACAGGGTCTCTCACTGAACCTGGAATTCACTGACTGCCTAGACTGGCAAGTCAGTGAAGCCCTAGGATCCTCTTGTCCCCACCCACCCCAAGTGCTGGAGACCCCACGTGTACAGACAATTGCTACCATACTTGGCTTCTTGTGGGGGTTCTGGGGATCTGAACAGAGGTCCTCACTCTTTGCAGCAGGCATTTTCCTGATTGAGCCATTTCCCAAGCCACTCACTGCTTTTCATAAACTGTCACATATGCCACAGGACATTGCTAAACACAGTTGAAAGGGAAGTGCTCTCTTTTCCTAGAAAAGACAATGCATTTCTTCTAAGCATTCTCATTATTCTGTTCACTTTGCTAAATAGAGTTGAAAGAGCAGTGCCATCTTTTCCTGGAAAAGAGAATGTGTTTCTTTTAAGCATGGGTACTGTGTCCTCTAACATTTCCCCTCTTACTGTCCTACCAGTGGTTACTTTTGGTGCTGTGGATTTTGGGGTGCTGCAGATGGTATGTGGAAAGCCCCTTGGTACATATATTTTGGAGTGTATGCCTATGTACTCCTGAAAGAAAAACTGGTAGAGGAAGAATTTTGGGATACAAGTGGGTGTGGAACAGGAAGACAGGGCAGGGGAGGTATCCCATGTTTGCCCGCTAGTTAGGTGGTATTTAAGGTGTTGATGGATCGCAGGTGTTCTGCTGACAGGGCTTGGACCCACAGTCACTGTGGTTTGCTTCTTGGAGTTGGGCTTTCCTGGACTGCATGGAATCAGTATTTTACTGGGAACTCAAGGCAAGAGCTGCTTAGAAAGAGCAACTTCTCCAGTGTGCCCTGTACACAGTTTCCCAGGACACAGGCCGTTTGGTGATTAACTGGGAGAGTCTTATACAAACTGATGTTCTGGGTCACCTCAGTGACATAGCTTTGGCAGATTCCCTGTTTCCAGAGTCTGCTTCCCACCTTCCTACCCCTTGGGTACCATACTTGGTTCTCCCTTCCCTTCGCTTCCATGGACCACCGTTGCCTCCAAGTACACACACACCTGCATCTTCACAATTGTCCATCAAGCTCTCATTGCGTTGTTTTTCTGTAAGTACAGCTGTGTGCCACTTAATGATGGGAGCACTTCTGAGAACCGCTTCGTCAGGTAATGTCATTTGTGTGTGAACAACATGGAGTATGCTTCTGTGAACTAAGAGCACTATGGCATTGCCAGGAAATACAATCTCACAAGGCCATGATCAGATAAATAGCCTTATACTGCCAGAAACAGCATTATGAGCCACATGACAAGATTTCCTTCCCATCCCAAACATGCCTACCTCATTTCTGGAAATTTCTCATCCTCAGTGAATATTTATAAGCCAGGTGTCAAGGGAGAGGATTTCTACGTTATTTTGTTTTTTATTTTTTTAAATTTATTTTACATAACAACCACAGTTTCCCCTCCCTCCTCTCCTCCCATTCCCTCCTTCCACGTCTTTTCTACCCTCCTCCCAGCCACCTATTCCTCAAAAAGGGTAAGGCTTCCCATGGGAGTCAACAAAGCATGGCGTAACAAGATGAGGCAGGACCAAGCTCCTTCACCTACATCAAGGCTGAGCGAGACATCCCATCATAGGAAATAGGTTCCAAAAAGCCAGCTCACGCACCAGGACAGGTCCTGGTCCTGCTGCTAGGGGCCCCACAAAGAGATCAAGTTACACAACTGTCATCCACATGTGGAGGGCCTAGGTCAGTCTCATGCAGGCTCCTTAGCTGTCGGTGTAGTCTGATTCTGATGTTTTTTCCTTCTCTTCCTTCAGTAATATCTCATATAGTCCAGGCTGTCCTGAGGCTCACTATGTAACCAAGGATATCACTGAATTCCCAATCTTCCTGTCTCCCCTCCTGAA
This sequence comes from Peromyscus californicus insignis, assembly GCF_007827085.1. Lineage (NCBI taxonomy): Eukaryota > Metazoa > Chordata > Mammalia > Rodentia > Cricetidae > Peromyscus > Peromyscus californicus. The sequence goes on from NW_026294391.1 coordinate 9,601,825, forward strand.
GACTCGGGTCATAGGTGTGTCACACTACACCCAGCAATTGGAAGGATTTGGGCCCTGTGTTCCTCTGCCTGACTCATTCATTTCTGTCACCTTGTGGCTCTCCATCTTCTCTTTTTCCAGCTCTTTTTGTAGAGGACCCCCAGTCTCTACCCTGGGGATGAAGTACAACATCTGTCAGTCTGTAAACACTGAATTCATTTCTCTTCCCCCATGCTGGGGATAAGTAGAGGAGGGAGCTGAGCAATGGAGAGCATATTCCCGAAGTATAAGCCTAACCACCGAGCACTAGGCAGACTTGAAGCCTCGCTATTTACACTGGTTTGCGTTCTCTGAAATAGACTCCTGGACAAGGATTTGATAGCAAGCACTTTATTTGTGAGATGGCCCTAGGATGCACAGGTACACGAGGCAGGAAAAGTTAATAACAGCCATCTTTCCACGCTCACTGTGGTTGGGGAACTCGGCGAGATAAGTGAAACACACAGTTAAGATATCCACACAAGAGTGGGGGATCTGGAACATCTATCCATTAACTTCTTGACTCATCAGTGGAGAGCTGATTCTCAGGCCTTCAGTTCTCAGAAACGTCTGCCTGGCCTTGTACATGGGCCCCAGGGTCCTCCTGTGGCCTTGCTCTGCACCAGGCACCTTTGAGAGCAGAGAAGTGCTTGTGTATGTATTTCGGCAGTCAGTCCTCTCCCTGTTCCTTTGGTGTCACTGTGTAGTTATTGGTGCTCATGTCACTTTGAGTTCTGCTCCTGTCACAGGAAAGCACGAGAATTCTGACTAGCATATCTTCCCTGGCTGCTCTGCCCCTTTCAAGAGCTCCTGGACACTTGTTTCTTGTGTGCTTGGCTCTGACAGCCGTTGTCCTCCAGAGAATTCTAGGCCTTTTTGAACGTGGAAGTCCCCTCACTCAAGGCAGAGAGAAGGCTTAACTCACTAGGTCGCAGCTGCACTCTGGGCCAAGTGTACCCCTCTCAACAACCCTGTGAAGTGAGCATTGGGATGGAATGTGCTAAGTGGATGATGTTCAGAGAGATCCAGCAACTTACTAAAAGTCACAGAACTGCAAGAGGACAGAGCAGAACACTGAGCTCAGAGCTGGGTGGTCTTGAAGACCTGCTTTTTGTCGCTTTCGTGTTCCAGTGCTCCCGGCCTGCCACCTTCAAGCTTGGCTCATCAGCTGTCATTTGGGCTCTTAGGTATCTTCTCACCCCTGGACACCACTGCCCCAAACTATCCCTCCATCAACTACTAAATCAAACCACCTTGTAGATCCTTTGTCCTGTCTGCATTAACTCCTTTCCAGCTCCCGACTCACTTAATCTTAATTCAATCCTTTTCATATAAAGACTCTTTTCTATCCTCATGGCTTGGTCTACCTGTGGTTTGAACACTGGGACTTGTTATCCCTTCATGGTGCAGATAAGAAAGCTGAGGCCCAGGGAGGAGGCATTAGGCCACACAGTTGCTGTTGGCAGAACCCAACTTGGAATCCAAGTTCATCTGGTCATCTTGGGCACCTCCCTCAACTTACAGTTTACCAATGCTTAATGATCCAACCTGCTGTCCAGGTTCACATGAACAGGAGCACACACGGCTTCACTGGAGGGTCAGGTTATGGTTGTTGTCATCGTAAAAGATCTGGCAGAATAAGTCTCAGTCTCCCCAGATGTACCTCTGCAAAAGAGGAATAAGACAGTGTCCCCAGAAGCGGGGAACATGAGAACGGGCTAGGTCCATTTTCTAGTCTCTGAGAGGATCAGGCCCCAGTGATGACCCCATTCTCCAGGAGCTGGGCACAGTTCATACTGGGGCTCACTTGGCAGCGGTGACACAGAGTGTTTACAAAGTCCACAGAGGGAAGGTTCCGTCAGGGGCTCAGGGGCCGGGAAAATGCAAGCCCCGCTCAAGTGGCGCGCAACAATGTCACATGCAAACATTTGCTGACAGGAAGAGGAGAAGAGCTTTAAAGCTGCCTGACAGGGAGGTGACCGGGCAGCAGGGAGAGGCGGAGGTAGACGGTGTGTAATTGCCAAGCCGGAAGGCTGGCCTGTGGCCAATGTACTGAATTTAACCACCCATGTCACTGCCCTCCACATCCAAGGAGGATAGTGCCTGCGGCCATGTTTCCAGGCCCAGTGCCCTGTCAGGCACTGGGCTGGGCTGACACCGTGAGGACACAGTGAGGTCAGCTTTCAGCTTGACTCCTCACCGAGGGAGCCAATCAGCTCTGGCTCTCGGGTGCTTCCTGGACCCGGGCCATCTTTGCTTCATCTGCACAGCTGGCTGTCTCCAAACCTCTGCCAGCTCATGGCTCTAAAGTCAGCCTTGAGGGAAGAAGTGGGGGCCATAAGGGGTCTTTTTGGCAATGGTAAGTGTAAGCTGTTCAGCTTAAGACAGAAGAAAAGAACTTATGGCTTCTAGGTCAGTTTAGGGCTTCTGGAAAAGTCTTCCCTTGGAAGTCTGAAGATTCTCGCAAGCTCTTTCTCCCATAGCTGCCACTAAACCCTAAATTATCCATGAAGCCTCTTCAAACACACCACCAGTGGCTGCACAGTGGGAACCAGGGAAGGCTGGAAGCATGGGAAGGCAAAGTGACACTGTCCCCACGAAGGCAGAAGGGCTGCGGTCCCCTGGCCTATGGGTCATTGGACAGGGAGTCGTGAAATCTGAGAGCACTCTCATAATTTTCAAGAAACAATTATTCCCAAGCAAGCATATTCAAGTCTTTAAATATAAACTGCTGTTTAAGAAGCTCCAAGGACAGGTACAAACAGTGGCAACTGTCTGTGGCTCCCCCAGCGGCCCATCATTACCCACGGCTCCTAGAGCTGAAGGCTGCATTCTAACAAGCCCCCTGTTTATCAAGGCACTAACGCTGACATCTGTGGACTTCTACCGAGGCCCGCCCCGAGGTCCGCCAGCAGGGAGGACCGTAGGCTCTCCACAGGGAGGGCTGCAGATAAAGCCACCAGGGCGGGTCTGTGGCCTCCCGTCCCAGCACTGTTGTGTCATTCTCCGATAGTGGAGTGTGAGTCCCTATGGCGACACACGTCCCTCTGGGTGTACACCCCTGTGTGAGTGTGACTCTGTGTGTGCGTGTGTGCAGGTACATGTGCACATGTGTGAACCTTATGTTGCTGGAGAAAGTGGCATCTGGGGAAGATTCTCCAAGGAATTGTCTGAGAACAGAGACAATTCCTCTTGCTTCCTTCTCAAGCCAGTATGTATGGCTGAGCTGTGCATGGCATGCCGTAGCTCTTTCCCTCCTTCTGCGTCCCCCTTCATTATCCTCTTTTCTTTCCCTTCAGGACTGACCTTACACAAAGCTCTGGCCCCTTCTCTAGGGTGGGCTTCAATTCTGATGACTTGCAATGTGCTCTTTGGAGTTACAGAAGCCGGGGTCCCCAGTCCTTTCCAGGCCAGGAAGCCCGCCGATTGCCTTATTCTGAGATCTGAGCCCCCTGGCTTTGGAAGTCTCCTTCCGTTCTTGGCCCTGCCCCTCAGCACTGCCCTTAGTGAACTCTCTTGACTTCCACTGAGCATTTTCTCTTCAGGACCCTGGAAGCCATGGCTCTGGCCTCAGCCTGTGGTCACTTCCCATTCAAGTACAATCAAGGTTCCCCTCAGCTAGATGGTCCTCCATTTCTGTTACTGTCCTTTCTGCCAGTGCTGAGAGTCATTGGAATCCTTCATCATCTACTCCCAGTCCCCAGAAGTACACCAGCCTATTCCTGTGCCAGCCCATGCCCTGACTCTCATTTTGACCCTCCTGCCATGCCACCCTAGAACTTTCTTGAGGACCCTAAAGAACAGTACCCTGATCCCAGCCTCCACCCTTACCAGGCTCTTGCCATTTTTTTTTTTGTTGTTGTTGTTTGATGGTCATGATTCTGGGAAAGAAAACCCAGGGCCTTGGGCATGCTAGCCAGGCGGTCTGTCATTGAGCTACTTCCCTAGCCAGCTGTTGACCTTTGACCCCTCCTGCACCTTGCCTCTGGAGGACTCTCCTGCTGTGGGCCTACCCGACCTCTGGGCCTTTGTCTGCTCATTTTTCTCCCTGACTAAATGAGTTAAGAGCTCCAAAGACATAGTTTGTGGTTTTGAAAAAATAATGATCAAACAAAAGTACTATGAGATAGAATGGGCTGGAGCCCTGGACCCTCAATGAAGGGGTTTCTGTTAGTGTGCATAAGGTGGAGAGCAATTGGGGGAGATTCGCAGAGTCTCCCTGTCCTGCACACGCACATGTATATACATGAACACACACACACACACACACACACAATTTGAGCTACGTGGAGTTGCATTTCCCTGCCTGTTCAGAGCTGGAGACCATGACTTCTTGAGTGCTCACTCACTGTCTTTTGGCTGTATCCAGCATTGCTGTGTCATTCTGCTATCTATGGAGCAATACGCACAGATCCAAAGGTACAGATCTCTGACTGAGTGGGCCTTATTGACTGTGCATTATTGTTACTGATGAAATCTCGAATGGCCTCCCATCCCATCTCATCACATGTTCCAGGTCCTGGCCCCCAGGTACAGTTATCGGGTACCCGAGGCTTCATGCATGGCCTGTGTGAATTTAGCCCTTATGAACACCTGTGGTGTGAGAATTGTCACCATCCCCCAGTTCACAGAACTGGGTAAATCAAGGCACAGAAAAATCACTTGACTGAAGTAGCACAGGGAACTAGTTTCGGAGACAAGGTTTGACTCCAGGAGGCTAATTCTTACCTATTCTGACCCTGCTGTCTTTTAAATGTATTACTGATACACCATTTGTTCTCCAGGCCAGGGTATTTTGAATTCCTATGTCAGGCCAGTGTAGGGGTATCATGGCTGCCCTCCAGATTTATGTCAAATCTCTCATCTGAGCATGCTTGAAACAGCCAGAGAGCACAACGTCTTTCTTGCCTTTCCCAGCTGTTCTGGAAAGAATTGTAGCCCTATCCCCGAATCCTGTCCATGCCATGCAGCCCCTCATCACTTGGGCAGCCATGCTATGAAGTGAGTGCCATCCCATAACCAAATGCTCTGTATCGTCATCTGTGCCTCTAGGGCTGGAATTCTCTAGAGAGCCTGTACTTGCTAGCCTTGATGGCCAAACAGTTTGCATTTCCAGACTGGAGAAGCTGGCATTAGGGCTACCCTTGGGACCCAGCAAATTGTCCCTGGGCCCACACTTTGGTGCCTGCTTAATTTTGCAGAACACTGTAGCCAGAATGTTCTGCGTTGAAAACGACTCCACACAGTTCCAGACTTAAACTCCACTAAGGAAAACCCCTGTCTCCTTTCTCTAACACTGCAACACAAAGGCTTGAAACCAACGCAACAGCCTCATTATTATTATTATTATTATTATTATTATTATTATTATTATTCCCACTGTGTAGGTGAAGCCCCGGGAGGCGCCGAATAAGTGACGATACCATTGAGGTACACAGCTGTGTTTCCTGGCCTGGGGTGAATAGTCTGCCCTGTCCATATCACGAGGAATTGATCTTGTCCATTTCCCAGTCAGACACTGGCCGTTTTCCATGTGCCAGGCACTGTGCTGAATACTAGGGGAGGTAGAGATTATGGTAGACTTTCCAGTCCCAGATAAAAAAAGAGTCAAGGTCAATGTGGCAAGAGCCATGATGGTGTGAAGAACAGAAGGCATTGAAAATACATTGTGGAGTCTTTTCTTTCCTTCCACCATCATGTAGGTTCTGGGTATAGAACTCCGATCATCGAACTTGCATCCCAAGCACTCTACCTACTGAGCGTCTGGCTGCCCTTGCCTGCTTAGCAATGCGCAGGCAGGCCAATTAGTTGGAATAGTGATATGAGCCTCAGAGATGACAGCCTAAGTTCTTCAGTCTTCCCCAGGCTGGATGTGACCTTGTTCATCTGTGGGCTGGGTCTTGCTTCTCCTCCTCCTCTTCCTCCCACTTCTTCTATAATTTACTTATTTTTAATTTTATGTGCATTGGTATTTTGCCTGCCTGTATGTCTGTGTGAGGGTGTTGGATCCCCCTGGAATTGGAGTTACAGATGGTTGTGAGCTGCCATGTGGATGCTGGGAATTGAACCCAGGTCTTCTGGAAGAGCAACCAGTGCTCTTAACTGCTAAGCCATTTCTCCAGCCCCCACATTGCTTCTTATCCTGATGACAAGCTCAAGATCAATATCATACCCAATTTACTGGTGAGAAAACTGAAGGTCAATGGTTCAGAGGCTCAGACCTCTTGCCTTAATTCAAAAGAACTTTGAAGGGCCATCTCCACTTTGGAGGTCACTGTGGGTTCCACCATGGCCATAGCTGTGACCGTGTTACTCTTCAGTTTCTCTTGTGCTTGATTTCCCATCACTCCAACTCAAGCACCGACCTTGAGATTAAACCCCACTAAAATCGCTCCCCCCCCCCGTCAATTTTCATGTCAAACCGTGTGTGCTGGAGGACTTCAATGATGGCATCATGTTAGGCATCATCATCAGTGAGCAATAAAAACTCCAAAATCTGAATCTACTGAGAAATGATTTCTTCCAGAAAAGTTCAGGAAGCTGGAATTCCCAGGATGTGAGGATGATTGACATCAGAATTGTAAAGTGTGAGTGCAAGATGCTCAGCTTCCTTTGATCTCATTGCTCTGTACCCATGGCTTTCAGTCCCCAAGTTACCTCATGGTTCAAGATGGCTGCTTGAAATGCCCATCATAGCTCCTTTTCAGAAGGCAAGAAGGAGGAAGGGGCAAAGAAGGAGGCATCCCTTCCCTTCCAGGACACTTTCCAGCTGTTGCTGCTGTTTATGTCTTGTTGCCTAGAACTGTCATATGATAAAAATCCAGCTGCAAAGTCAGGCTGAAAGAGATCTTTACTGGAGGAGAGGAACATGTTCCTAGCTGAAAAGAGGGTTTCTGTGACTAAGGGAGAAACGAATGGATGTTTGCTTTAACTAGTAAGCTCTGAGTCTACCACCCAGTGCTAAACAATCTTCACGGTTAACCTGGCTAGATTTAGAGTCACCAGGGGACAGAGGCATGCTGTGGGCATGTTTGTGAAGGATTCCCAGAGATTAACTGAGTGACAAAGACCCATGCTGAACGTGCGTGGCACCATCTCATGGACTGGGGTTGGACAGCATAAAGGGGGTAGGGGAGGAGCATTCCCTTTCTCTGCTTCCTGGCTGCCATGGTGTAAGATGTTCCATTTCGCCATGATGGAGTGACACCCTGAAACCATGAGCCAAATAAGCCATTCTTCCCTTAAGTTGATTCTGCCAGGTAATTTCACAGCAATGAGAAAAACAGCTAACATATAGCCCCAAGTTACCCAGGCAGTGTGGCCTTCCAGAGATGGCCAAGGTTGCTTGTAGACTGGCTGGCCCTGGGGTACTACTGTTCATCTTTGAAGACTGTTTCACATCCCCACTGTCCCATTGAACTGGGAAAGGCCAGCCTGTCTTTGCTTCAAGTGTCTTTGGGTTTTTCTCTAAGCCCAAACCAACTCAGCCTCTCTTCCCCTAGGAACTCTTAGGGAAAGAATGACTTTCCGTCTTGGTACCTTTCCCTTTCTTTTTGATCCTGTGGTTCCTTCACTCTCTCCCAGGGCAGAGGCATCCCTTGTTTACACACAAATAGTGAACTGTTATTGGTTTCTAACACACACACACACACACACACACACACACACACACACACACACACACACAGAGAGAGAGAGAGAGAGAGAGAGAGAGAGAGAGAGACAGAGAGAGAGAGACAGAGAGACAGAGAGACAGAGAGACAGAGGTGGAGGGGGTGGGGGAGCACTACCATGACTGCACATAATCGGTTATACAGCGGACTCATGAGATGGGGACAGTTTACCACCCAACAGTGCCTGAAACCGGGTTTATTCCTGCTCTGGCCCCTTTGTCCATTTGCAGCCCTTTCTTCACACCTGGTGGGCGGGACCCCATGATCCTTGACTATGAAGCTATGAGAAGTGGCTCCCCTCCAAGTGTATGTAGATTGTCAAGCTCACCCTCTGCCCCAGGCTTTTTGCTGAGGCAGTGGGAATGGTGCTGGGGGAGTGCTGACAGCGTAATTGCGCAGAGGAGAGGAAGCAACTGAATACAGCAGAGAGGAGGGCTCTGTGTTCCCTAAAACTCTGAAAGCAAAGCTTGTTCATCTCTGTGGTATACACGAATCACCTAGGGGAAAGGGTCACCCTGGACGTGGGTGTGCAGCTTTAGGCCCAAGGACCACACTTTGGGTAGTGAGGATTTACAGTCATTTTCACATTCATTCTTCCCTTTAATCCTCCCAGTGACCCTGTTTTACAGATGAGGGAATTGAAGATTGCAGATGCCAAGTAACTCGCGTGAGGTCCCTGGCCAGCCAGCCGGCGGCGGCTTTCTGTTTAGTATGTAGAGCTGCATCTCCAAGTAAGCTAGAGAGAACATTTCCTCATGTGGGGGCTGGGGGAAGATGGATCAGGCTCAGAGGGTCAGAGGAAGCCTAGGATGTGTCCTGGATGAGAGCCCAGAGGCCTTGTTTTTCAAGTACCACGAAGCCGAGACACACAGAGGAAAGAAATGGCTTGGGGGAGCGTAAAACAGGATAGGATTAAAAAAGAGGGCTTGAATATATCATCTTCGAGGCCTGGCCAAGCTGGACTTTGTTACTAAGCCATGTGCCTGGAATTTCTCAACCTGGGCAGCAGTTGTCTTCGGGAAAATGCTTGCACTTTCCGAGATCCGATCTCTGTGTTCTGCCTGCAAATGTCTTGATTCCGATTCACGAAGGAGGAGGGGCTCCTGAGGGTGAGCAGGCAATAGAGCTGTCATTTGGAGAAGGGCATCCGGCCTCTGGGTAGATGGATGGGTGAGTGGTGGGGGACGGCTTCACTTGGTGGTGGAGTGCATGCCCAGAGTCAGGCACTAGATGAAGTGATGGGATGAGCTCATTGTGCAATAGTTGTTAATTATATTAATAAATCAAAGGCTCTTGAAATATGATGGGAGAGTTTGGTGTCAAGTATCTCCCCGCCATGGGTCAGCAACATCTGCTGAGAGCCACCAGAGTCAGGAGCCTTGGGGATGCTGTAAGTTGTTACAGTGCCTAGAATCCATCAGGGAGACTCAAAGTGCATGAAGAGGTTCTTAATGAACAGGCCACCTCAGGGGTCTGCAAGGGGCCCAATAGATAACAGTGCAATCCTATTCAAGAGTCCCTGGCTAAGACCAACAGGATGTTCCATCTAAACAGTCTTCGCAGATGGAGGAGAGAACCAGATGCAGGGATAGGACTGAATGGGTAAGGATTTGATTAAGGAGTATACCCATGGGAGCCCAAAAGGCTGTGTCTCACCTGAGTGAAGGAGAGAGGCCACCGAGGGTAGCAGGTGGCAGCATCCGAGACTGCCATGCTCTCCATGGAAGGTTCAGCAAGTCTTGGAGACTGGCCTCAAACCAAAACCGACTGTTAGAAGACCAGTTCCTTTAGGCAGACTTGTCTTTGCACACTGCCACACTCTGTTATAAGCTGGGAGAATTCAGTGGGAGCTACGTAGTCTTGACCTAAGAGCCAGCATAGATTTCAGAGCTCTGCGGCTGGGGCCGTGGGAGCTCACTGTCTTACGTCCCCTGGAGTCAAAGGTCCGTGAGGCAGGTTCTTGCAGATGCTCTAATTTCCCGTACAATTACTTCCTAGTAAGTTGCCTTCTGGAAGAGGAATAGGCGTAGAACTTTAGTGGGACAAGGAGTCAAGCCAATTGCAGTGCCTAGCCTGTAGTTGTCTCTCTATAAGTACGTGTTAAATGACTCAAAACCAAACCAAACCCTGGAAAACGAATCCAGTGCTAGAGTACTGGATTCATGTACTCCTAAATATACTCCTCCAAATGAGATTGATTCATCTCTTTCCTAAATATTCCCCTATCGTGACGTTAATCTATTTTGGCAGTGGACCTCTAGGACCTCACAATGCCAGCTGTGAATGTCTTGCATGGTGAGTGGCCTGGTGGCCTAGCCTGCTGGGCTCTTGAGGTCTTTCCAGCTGCGTGTGGACAGCAGGGTATTGCTGGGTTAGCTCATTCAGGGACAGCCTTGGTCTAGCAGAACCACCTTGGGGTCAGATTTGCCATGAGACAGGAATCTGAGTAGAGGTTCACTTTGCTTCTGGAAGGCATGGCTGTGTGCGTCTTTCATCACCGTGGCTCCCTCCTGTCCCTGCTCCTCTGTCTGACGTGCACTGTATTTGTCCCCTTGGAGACGGTGCCTACAGCAGCAAGCCTGCAGGAGACTCAGCAGCCAGCGGAGGGCTGGGGCTGGCAGAAACCATGAGCATTGAGAGTTTGGGCTTCAGATGAGGGACAGAAGGAAGAGCAACCCACAGGACTGGCCTCCGAGGCCTTCCAGGACGGATGGGGTCAGAGCTCCAGGGACAGTCCCTGCTCTACTTCTCCAGGGACTGCAGAGCCATCCCTGATGTGTGTTTTCTTCTGACAATGCAGGCAGATGCTCCACATCCATCTTCCCCACACAGGCTCCTGCCTGGAGAGGAAGATAAAGCAGCTTGTTTCTCCCGCACTAATGCATTACCGCAGTGTGGCCTGTGGCAAACAAGGACCAATTATTGAGTGTGGGTGTGGGTGTGAGCATGTGTGTGCCCACGTGAGAATTAGGAAGCAGAGCTAAGGCTGAGGAGAGGTAATGAAAGAAAGGTAAATTTCTTATCTGACAGTTAGACCACGGATAACATTTTAAACAGGACCTGCTAAAGCCAGTTGCCTAGAATCCCAAGACAATAGTAGGAATCAGTGGTGGGTGGCACTTCCATAGTACTTGTACCCAGCAGGCTCTGCTCTAAGCTCTTTACATATATGAATTCATTTAATCCTGACATTGCCTCATGAAGAAAGCCCTCCTGCCATCGCCATTTTCTAGACAGGCAAAACAAGGGCACGGCAAAGCGCCATTACTTGCTTCAGGTGACACACTGTCAGCTGAGTTCCAATGTTCTCCACCCGCATACCATAGGTTCTGCGGGCACCTTGCTGCCCTGCAGCATGTCCTTTGGCTTGAGTGAGAAGAAAAAGTCCAAGTATATTCTAAGTAGGAGTAAAGGCTTGCAAACCCCACACCACACTGCTTAGGCCAAGGAGAGACTTAGTGCTCATGTCTGAAAGAAAAAGAAAGGACCTCCTTACCCCTCACTGTCAGCTACCTAAACTCCTTGGGTTGATGGAGGGCACCATTCTTGGCACCAGGAAGGTTTGGAAGTGTTGGGATGGAGGATGCATGGGAATTGCTTTTGGGAATGAATTCTGTCTCTGTACTATTTGCTTGTTCTTTACTTCCTAGGAGTTAAGTGGCCAAACAATTGTAGTCACGTGTGTTTTCCAGTGTTGGGGGCTGTGAATGAACCCATGCAGGGCCTGGGAGCTGTGGAGGCTCAGACACCTCTCTCTGATCCCCGGACACCGCGCAATGAGAATTGATACTCAACACGCTGTGCTCTGCAGCGCTGCAAATGCCTTTTGATTGATTAAAGAAAGATTGGATTGTTGCGCCTTGTTTTGGCATTACCGTATGTCTTATTGTATTTTTTACTGTATTAAGACTCATTAACCTTTGAAAACTGGTTTTGTGGACATGAAAGCTGTTCTGGTTCCCTGTTGTTGTGTGACAAATCACCCCACAGTTTAGCGGTCTGAAACAAAACCAGCCATTGTATTATCTCCTGCCGTTTTCTGTGTGTCAGAAATTGTATGGGCTCTGCGGGGCCCCTGACAGCAGCTGGTTGGAAGGGGGCTGGGGCTGGAGTACCTAGGGAGGGGACCCTGGCTGGCCATTTCTCTCAGGCCCTCCGTGTACTCTTTTAGCATCAGCTGTTTTGGGCTTTCTCACAACTTGGGGGCCTCATCTAGTGAGACACAGCCCACGGGAGTTCCCATTCTAAGCAGTCTACTGAAGCAGCCAGAGCTATAGTGTCCTATATGACCAGGTATCGGACGTCATATAGGGTCACTTTTGCCACAGTTAGACTTCACTTGCTCACTAATAGTGTCAAAGCCACCTCATAGGAAAGGGCCGTGGGCTCTAAGACATTATCTGGAAAAGCAGAGTATGAGAGGGGACCCATGACCCAGGCTGTGTCCCTGATAGGTAGGTCCACCTGGGGCACCTAGCCGCTCAGAACAAACGCCCATAGCACTAGCTGGGGGGCTGAGGGGCGACTTTCCTGCAGCCAGAATCCTGGGAAGTTAAAGCTGAAGGGGAGGAAGATGGTGAGGGGTGGGCTGACTAGGGGTAAGAGAGATGGAGAAACACAGCAGCCAGAGTAGAAGGAATCGTTCAGGAGAAACGGCCAAGCCAGTGACTCGGCCTCCATTTCCAGAGGAGAGGAGCAGTGGCTCGCGGTGGGGGGTGAGGTTGGACGGGGAGGACAACACGGTTTAGGGCATAACAGCCTAGGGAAACCTCTGATTCACATCTGGAGATGAAAAAGGGTTAAGGGTAGGCAGCTAAGCCTAGAGCAGTGAGTTAGGATGGAGGATGGCTATTTCTCTTGCAAGAAGCCCTGGGAAAAGAGTTTTGTGAAGGCGGAGGCCTCGGACCTCCCCAGGCACTGTTGCTTAGTTTTAATGCTGTCCAGCCCCCCTGCTGCCTGCACCTCAGACAAATGGGAAAAAAGTTCCTCTCCTAAGGGGAGTGGACAAGGACTCCAGGAATGTAGGTGCAGAGGCTGTGTCCCAAAGCCCTGCCTGGGAGCACATGGCCCAGAGCCAGGCCTACATGAGAAATTGATTACGTGGCCAACTCGACCGCTCTTAAGGCCTCGGCAAGCAGAAAGCAGCATCCATAAAGTGGCGCCCCCCACGCTGGGCGCCTCAGCGGCCTCTGTTTGAAGGTAAATCCATCCATAAGCCTGCCGTCACTCCGGGCTTAATGTACATGATTTCTGGCATTTACAGCAGCGCAGCGCCAAACGCTGGAAGAAAACTCCAGCAGAATAATTTGCTGGGGGAGGTGAGTGGAGTGGCAATTGCTCACGGCACATCTGAACAGCTTCGGCTCCCGGGAAACCAAGTTCCCTAACAATGCATACCCCACTGGCCCCTCTCTGGTGGTAACCCTGCTGCTAAGGAGGCCTGTTATGCTAGGGGGAGGGAGGGCTTTGTCGGCTTTGCTGATAGAGGGGGTGGTAAGCCCCAGCTTGGCTCTGGAAACAGAAGCATGGGGGTAGTGGGCCAGGGAGGGCCTGGGTCAGGCCTAAGGTGCCTTGTAGTATAATGCAGCTGGGCAGAGGGCTGGGCTTGGTCTCTCCAGGGTCCTGAAGGTTTTGTTAGACTCAGGCTAAGCACTCTGCCTGGATGAGATGGCGGGGGGGGGGGGGGGGGGGGGGGGGGGGGGGGGGGGGAGGGGGGGGGTCTGCCACCGTCCTTATATCCGGAGGCTTCCTGTTCCTTCAAGAGCATTCATTCTCTGGCATCTCTCTGATGGCGTGGCTTTCTCCTCACCACACTCAGTCTACCCAACATTTTTCCTGCTGTTTACCTTCCTTCTGTTTCTCAGACTGCCTCCTGTTCAGTCTCTGTATCTCTTTCACCCTCCCTCTGGGTCTGTCTCCCCTTGTCTACCCCTTCTTCATCCTCCCTTGCTCCCTCCCTCCCTTCCTGCCTTCCTCTCAGTTTCTCTCTCTCTCTTTCCAGGACCCCGTGGCAATGCCCAATCTGAGAATGCTTTCCATTCTCATTGGAACCTGGCGCTTCCCTTTGCCTGGCCCGGCAGCACCTTGGGCTCCTCTCCATCTCGCCTGCCCTGAAAGTGTTCTCCGCCAGGTAGTTAGCGAGGTCCGCCGTGCAGTTAGTGCGGGCAGCCTCTCCTCGCAGCAGCTACCCCGCCATCTATTTTTCCTGAGGTTCTCTCTCTGGTCTGCTGGCTCAGGGCTTGGCTCTCTGTTCGGGTTTGGAGACATACATATGCACACTCCCCAGAAGCCAAGCCTTGAGGGGCTGCTCTGTTGCAGCCCATTTCCCTGCTGCAAGGACGGCACCCTTTCCTCCTGCCTCCTTTAATGATCCGACTCCAGAGTGCTCAGTAGCTGCCTGATACTGGATTCTGATGGTGCAAAACTCTTCTTCTCGTCTCTTTTTTATATAATAGACTGTGAGGGGAGCTTCCCAAAGCAAGCCCTGAGATGAGGGTTCACATACGGGGGGGGGGGGGGGGGTTGTTGGAGGATAGTGTTTCCTAGAGCCTGGTCCAGGAGAAGGGGCAAGTGGGTAGGCAGGGAGGAAGTCATGTGGTCTCAGGCAGGGGCCTTGGAGGGGAGTGTTAGAAGGCACATCACGCCTCTGAGCTACCCAACCCACGACAAAAGATCACACGCCAGTCTTTTATTAGAAGCTCTGGGGGCCTAAGGGAGGGGATGGAAAGTCCTGGATGCGATCAATGCCCCATATGTGCAGATTGTAAAAGTTCTGGAGGGCAATCTTAGGAAGACAGGCTGCAAGCTCATACCACTGGATAGCAGTTCCTGACCTTCCCCAAATTCTCCTCCAAGTATGCATGCCATAGTGGACCATAGGTGTATCCAAGAGGGTTGGTACAAAGGAAAGCTTTCCAAAAGCAAAAGAAATCTATGTCCACTACCTTCAAACACAAATGGTTCTTGGGACTTTCATAGCAGGAATTAGTGGAAATTCATTGGTGGAGACAGCCATGTTACCTTCCAACAATGGCTTATCTGAGACACATGGGTTTTGAGGAATTCCTTGCATAGCTTCTGTAAGAGATATTAATGTGGGAGAGCCCTTCTTTCATGGTTACCTGGTTTCATTTGGTTAGAGTTTGGCATTAGTGACTCCACTTTGATACTGCTAATGCTCCACGACATTAACGCCATCCTATCCAATGGAAAGCCTAACTACCCAACCCCAATCCCTATGAATTCTTATAACAATTATAATGCATTCATCTAGAATTTACATACATGTCAGACAAGAGTTTACGTATGCTTCCTAACTCATCCAATCCTTGTAGTCCTATGAAGGAGTTACTGCTGTTGCCTCTATTTTACAGACTTGGAAGACACAGGCACAGAGAGGTGATGTCTCCCTAAGAACACTCTAAGTAGGTAAGAACACTTGCTGTGTGAAGATGGAAACCTGAGTTTGGATCCCTGCACACACAGACACACGAAGAGCCCTGAATGACTGTGTACATCCTAATACTGTGGGATGAGGACAAACTAGGATCACTTGCTGGCAGCCAGGCTAGTTCTTGGTTCAGTTAGAGACCCTGTCTCAAATAAGTGGAGAGTACTAGAACAGGATTCCAGGCATGCCCTCATATGCATATATACTTGTGCATAACAAGTGTGTATACTCAGCACCCCTTCCTCTTCCTCCTCATCCACTTCTCACTGATCTCATCACATGGGCCCTCATGGTCTCATCAGGCTTCAGCCACTTATTAGTATCCTGTAATTTAGACTTTAGTGTATGTATTTGGGACCCATACTCATCCATCTGGGCTGCAAGGGCTGTGCTGTGGCAACCTCAAGGGTGCAGCTAGGGGATCTCTGGGACATAGGACACTTGGGTTCTGTGATGTCTTTTGCTCTCCTCCTACCCCTCCAAAGCAAAGGTCAGAAACAATCTGTAAACTTCAGGCAATCTATAAATAGGATGGGCGGTGTCCTGATGAGATCCTCCATGTCTCGAAGACAACACCTATTGCCACAGTGGCCAGAGCCCTATGTAACATGGAGATAAGAAGGAAGATGGGACTGAATCTCAGCTGTTGCGTGCTTGTGAACTGGAAGAATGGGGGAAAAAAGAAAAGGAAACCAAAGCAAAACAATAGACACAGATTACACAATCGGGGGTCCCTCTATTGATGGCATGGCTCATACCCTGAATGGCTTCTGGGGGACCCTGCAGATCTGAGGGTCATCATGGGTTTTACATTCCCTAGCAGCCTGGGATGATTATGAAGGTCAAATGCATCCTAGAGTGGAGGAGAGTGGGAGAGAAGCAGCACATCTTGGGACAGAGCCATCTAGTTCTCCGAGGCACCCCAGGCCTGGAGCAGCAGCCCGAAGGACATAACTGGAGGGCTAAACCTCGACCTGGAGGGCAGGGAACTGGTTCCTCCAGCATCTCTGGCCCTCAGGTCCTTCTTTCAGCCAATGCAACACATTGACCTTTCCCCATTTTCGTGCCTGCCTGCTGCTAGCTTCTTCCCCTAGCTGCCGGAACCCAGCCTCAGGGCTTTGTGTAAGACAACTCTCTCTCAGGGGACTGCCACAGTTTCTTCTGCTGGCCTGGAGCAACAGAGCCTGAGGACTGCTGTTCCCTTCAGCTTGCAAAGGGCCAATAACTGCTGGCTGTACATGAGGCTGAGAGCAAACTCCGACCTTCGTGCTCCTGATGGATGTGTTGCTTAGGTGTGACCTCCTCTGGCCCCAGTTACCCACTATGGAAATACACTTAACGTCAGACTTTTTGTTCAGCCTCATTTTCCCTTCAGGTCCCAGCCCCACTTTCTTTTTGTCCTATGGGGGTTGGTAAGTGCATGTATCAATGGTGTGCTGGTGAATGCCTGTAATACCAGCACTCAAGAAGCAGAGGTAGGAAAACTGCTGCAACTTCGAAGCCAGACTGAGCTATATAGTGAGTTTGGGGCCAGTCAAGACTGTATAGTAAGACTCTGTTTCTTCTAACAAGCCATTTGCTAGGAATCCTTATTTCAGAGCTTTTGGCTAGGGATTCAGACTTATAGCAGTTTTGTGTCCTGAGCCCCTTAAGAATTAATTAGCCCCTTGTGTCTTCCCAGCAGTCTCAGCACCAACGAGGGGAGAGGTGTAGAGCAAGCACATCCTGCCATCCAGACTTACACATGTATAGTTTCAGACTTTAACAATGCATGGTAGGCAGTGCACCCCATTTCCACTTGCACATACATTCCTCTCTCCACATTCCTACAGAGGGTTTCCTGGAGCTCTGAGAACTTGACATTCCCCCACATCTTGACATTTCTCCAAATACTCTATGCATCTAATAGCCAAGCATTAGGTGTAAGAGTGCAGTGATGGGAAGGCCTTTGTACAGGTAACTTACAGTGAGCTTTTA
This sequence comes from Peromyscus californicus insignis, assembly GCF_007827085.1. NCBI lineage: Eukaryota > Metazoa > Chordata > Mammalia > Rodentia > Cricetidae > Peromyscus > Peromyscus californicus. The sequence continues at coordinate 9,618,943 of NW_026294391.1, forward strand.
CAATGTCTGTTCAAGACACCCCTAAAAGGCTCCTCGAGACCTCTAGGCATTGCCCTACACCTAAAGTCACTTTGGATTCCAGCAACTACAAAAGTGATGAACACCTTTCTGACGAAGGACTGAGAACCACCCTCAAGCAGCAGCAAGCTGACAGACCACCCAGAAATGAGGAAAATTATCTATGATGGCAAAGCTGTACCCTGGAGCAGGACTAATCATCTCTGGAGAACTAGTTTATTTCCTCAAGCCATAAGGACGTCTTCGGACCACCTTGTAGAACCTAAAGCGAGACAGTGATGAACCAGACCACACCCAGCCTGGGACTACCTAGTGGTGTATACCCTTGCCCTCCTGCCCATTTCTTTATTTTGCTTCTGTGAGCGCTCCAAAGACAGACTTGGCAGCACTAGACTCCTTCCCTCTTCTTTTTTTAAAACAGTGCTAGAAATTCAACGTATTGGTGCCTCAAACAAGCTAGGCAAGTGTGCTGTCACTCAGCTGGACTCCTCCCAACATGGTCATGGTGATCAAATCTCCTCTTTCTGCTTTTCACTTTTTTTTTTAACCTTTTTTGACATGAAGTCTCCATATTTAGACCTAGCTGGCCTGGAACTGGCTATGTAGACCAGGCTGGCCTCATGCTCACAGAGATTTGCCTATCTCTGTCTCGCAAGTGCTGAGATTAAATGTGTGTTCCTCCATACTCTGCTTGATCACTTTCTTTTGGAGACAGGGTCTCATGCAACCCAGGCTGGCATCAAACTTGCTCTGAAGCCAAGGGTGACCTTGAACTTCTGATCCTCTTGCTTAATCTCATCAGTGCTAGGATTACAGACACACACCATTGTGAACCCAGGGCTGCGTATATGCCAGGCAAGCACTGTGCTCAGTGAGCTACATCCCCAGCCCTTACCTGGATTTCTTGTTGTTTTAGTTAGGGTTCAGTTCCTATGATGAAACACCATGACCAAAAGCAACTTGGGGAGAAAAGGATTTGTTTGTCTTGCACTTCCACATCACTGTTCAACATGGAAGGAAGTCAGGACAGAACTCAAACAGGGCAGGGATCTGGAGGCAGGCGTTGATGCAGAAGCCATGGAGGGATGCTGCTTACTAGCTTGTTCCTCATGACTTGTTCACCCTGCTTTCTTAGAGAACCAGGACCACTACCCCAGGAATGGTACCACCTACTCTAGGCTGGGCCCCCCCCATCAATCACTAATTAAGGAAATGCCCTACAACTGGATCTTATAGAAGCATTTTCTCAATTGAGGATCCCTCCTTTCAGATAACTCTAGCTTGTGTCAAGTTGGCATAAAACTTTGCAGCACACTCATTCAAAATTATTTTAATTAATTAATTGTCAATGCTCTCAACAATTTTATACATTCATATAATGAATTTTAGTCATTTTCGCCTTCCATCTATTCTCATCCCCCTCCCCCTGGGAAAGTTCTTTTTAGCCAGTCCCCCCCCCCCTTACTCTTGTGTTTTCTTTTTGTGTGTGGCCCACTGAGTTGAATTACAATTCCTTACCAATCATGGCTGGGAGGTTATTTACAGCAGTAAGGGCAACTTCTCAGTGGCTATTCCACTGAAGAAAACCACACTGCCTCCTCTAGCAACTGTTAGTTGCCAGTGGTCCCTCAGGGAGCTATGGGGCCTCACGGGTCACTCTCTCATCCAAGATGAAATGTTGATGGCCCAGTCTTGTGCATGTCTTGTGCAGATAACCACAGCTTTGGTGCGTTCATTAGTACAGTGACTTTGTGCAGAAACTATCTTTTTGCTGCACATCTTCCCATCTTCTGCGTCTTTCATTGCTTCCATCCCGTCTTCTTGGATGTTCTCTGAGCCTTGGATGGGGTGATTCTGTTGTCCCATTTAGGTTCAAGCACCCACCCATCACTTTTTCTCAGCACCTCTGCTACTTAGAGGTTTCTGCAGTCACCACCACCTGCTTCAGCAAGAAGCATCTCTGATGAAGGCTAAGTGTAAAAGTGTTCTATGGATAGAAGCATGAGTGTTCAGAAGAAAGTTTCATGACATGACCATTTAGCAAACAACAGTAGTAGGTTTCCTCAATAAGGTCTTAGAACTTCCCCAGCCATGGGGCCTTGACAAGTTTATAGAACCGGTCTGAGTTCCCTCCCATGAAGCCGGCCTCAAATCCAACCTCAGTTATCCCTATAATGGTCATGCTACTGTTGTACTAGTGGGCATATCTTATTGTAGCTCACAGGATTCGCAATTGGCTAAGACTGTTGAGGGCAAGACTATTGATTTAGCAGCCTTCACAGCACCTTCTGGCACTTAGGTAGCGGGGATGATGCTTCCAGTTCAGTTCCAGGCCGGTTTCTCTGTGTTCCATGGTC